>NW_027657441.1:0-28409 GCF_964235325.1 Thermobia domestica | reverse complement strand
GTGTCCATAGAAAACAACAATACATTTTGTCTCGCGACAACAGTTTCTGCTTCAAACCGGAAATGATTGCAAAATATCTCTCTCACCTTTTATGTCCCTCGTTAAGATACATGCGTATAGCAATTTTGAAGTCAATGCCACAACTGGAAAGTATAAAATAATAATTTTAAGGAAATACAGACACACACACACACTAATGGGCACCTCTTGAAAATTTTCTCATCGGCAGCGTAGATAGTTATAATATATAAGATACGTGGAAAAGTGCCCCTTTCGATTTAATAGTTTGTGTGACGGTTCCCGTTGGATTGAAATGCCGTGTATAATAGAGTCAAGCTTATTGGCAATCACCTATGCTATAAAAATAAATTTTCGAAAAAGAAAAAAATCAGAAAAGAATTTGACAAGTATCGAACGCAGGTCTTCTGTTCAGAAGTTCCACGTTTTTTATTATAAGAGGTATTATTTTGATGTGCTCCGAGAGGCACTCTTAAAGCTCCGGCGGTCTCCCCCCCCCCAATGAAATACAGATCTGGAAGTAACACTGGGCATCACTTGTACGATATTGTGTCCCGCGATTAAAATGTGTGTTCTTCAAACCGGAAATTAGCTGATATCCCCGAAACGATGCAAGAAATCGGAAAAATGATCGCACAAAATCTCCCCGTTTATTCTCGTAGTTGATCCTCGTATAACAAGTTTATCATGTATACCACACATCTAGCATGCAAATAGGAAGTACGTTAGTATCGGAAAAACAGTTTGGAAAATAGTCATAATAGATGCTGAAAAAAAAACGCCTTTTGGCTTTTGTGTGGTCGGCAGCGTAATTAGTTATAATATATGAGATAGTGGAAAAGTGCTTCTTTCGATTCAATAGTTTCTCTGGCGGGCAAGGTGCGAATGAAATGATGTGTATAATAGACTCAACCTTATTGACAATCAATATATGTTAACGAAATATAAGTTTGAAGAAAGAAAAAAAAAATAAGAAGAAATCGATGGGGATCGAACCCAGGTCTCGCCCGCAGTAGTCTGACATCTTTCCACTGGACTACTGAACTGCTTAAAATTTTTCATATTCAAGTTTCTACTTAACGCACAACGTAGATGAGGGGTCAGTATCTCATTGAATTATATACCTCTAAAGTCGGAAACACACTTAATTGTTTGCATACTTCCACAAAACATACAAACACCAAATTTTGCATACTTGTTTGTCATGGGATGTGAGTAATGGGAAAATTCCGATATCACGAAAAAGGCGACATTTTCCATGTAAATGAAGTGTCGAAATTTTTCGTCGTTTCGAAATGTTGGTTTTTAGAGTAGTTCCGCACACCGTAGAAACGTCATATTTTGTCAGTCAGTGAAGCTAGAAACATAGTTTATGATAGAAAAAAGAGCATTAAAATTCGTTTTGGTTTGGCGGCGCAAATCGAGAAAATGTGAAATTTGTAATGGCTGTGTCTAGGACGTTGAAATTCCTCGGTGATGTTTACTCTCATGCGTAGTTTACGAATTCGCCCTTAAACTTGAAAAAAATAATCATTTTCGGTGTAAGAAAGTTCTAGGAATGTAATAAGGGTGCGTCTAATTCTAGGCAACTTGTAGATATGGTGGAATCACGAAATTTCGTTTAAGTGTGTAGATTAAAGCTTAAGTTAGGGGAAATATCCGACATGTTGGAAAAGTCGCCATCTTCGATTCAAGATGGCGGTTCAAAAGTTTGTAACCATGAAAATTATAAGTTGTTCTCACGGTAGGACAGTCATGTTTTGCTATACTCTTAAGGATGAAATGCAGTTTCAATGAAGAAACAAATCATTGGAGAAGTCGCCATCTTGAATGCAAAGATGCCATGTTGTTGAATTCGCTTGATCTGCCTTGTTATGAGCTATGCTAATCATAATGGAACAAACTAGACTCAACATACGAGCTTAGCTCAAAGGTAACGTTTGGGCTTTCTAAGAAGCAGGTCTGGGTTCTATTCCCGGCTAAACGGTTTTGTACTTTTTCTTATCTTCATTTCTTCGTTTTAGCAAACTACTTTGTGTTCGTATTGCAGGAACGAAATATTTTCATTATTACATACCTAGAGGGAAAAGGTATATTTATACAGCAACTTTTGAGATGGTCCCGAAACGAGGCAGTTTGTTCCAGGGGCGGATCCAGGACGGATTTTGGGGGGGGGGGGCGGTGGGTTGTAATACTGCTACTTAGAGCTACTTTTAAGAGCGTCAAAAAATAAACTATATATTTTATTTATATATAAAAAGAGAAAGTTTCCTCTTTTTGGGGGGGCGATCCCCCCGATCGCCTCCCCCTGGATTCGCCCCTGGTATGTTCGTGTGTAGTTTCGAGACGATACTGAAGTATTTAAATTCAAACCTATTTAGCTTTGGAAATGGTGCATCACCAGTATGTCATTCGAAAGCAATGTTCCGTGGGGGGGAGGGGAATTACTAGGACGGGTGCACTCTGCCGTGTCGTGACAAAACGCTGTAACTTTGGCGAAGAAGTTTTGCGAAAATGAGCCTTACAGTTTTCATCAGAAAATGTGATCTGTATCGTGTAGAACCAGTGTATCTTGACTTTGGAAACACGTGGTTACATGTAATGTTACGTAAATGCATGTTGTGTGATTAAATTTGGTGAAAATTGATTGGTTGACCATTATTGCCTAGTTACACTGGTTCTACACGATACAGATCACATTTTCGGATGAAAACTTTAAGGCTCATTTTCGCAAAACTTCTTCGCCAAAGTTACAGCGTTTTGTCACGACACGGCAGCACTGCTGTTAATATTCTATTTGTTATTGTATTTTAAACGTATTATTTTGATCTCCTCCAGGGGCGCTCTGAGGAGGCTGTGTCCTTCAAAAATTGTCTGAAAGAAACATTGGGCATCATTTTCACGATATAGTGTCCATAGAAAACAACAATACATTTTGTCTCGCGACAACAGTTTCTGCTTCAAACCGGAAATGATTGCAAAATATCTCTCTCACCTTTTATGTCCCTCGTTAAGATACATGCGTATAGCAATTTTGAAGTCAATGCCACAACTGGAAAGTATAAAATAATAATTTTAAGGAAATACAGACACACACACACACTAATGGGCACCTCTTGAAAATTTTCTCATCGGCAGTGTAGATAGTTATAATATATAAGATACGTGGAAAAGTGCCCCTTTCGATTTAATAGTTTGTGTGACGGTTCCCGTTGGATTGAAATGCCGTGTATAATAGAGTCAAGCTTATTGGCAATCACCTATGCTATAAAAATAAATTTTCGAAAAAGAAAAAAATCAGAAAAGAATTTGACAAGTATCGAACGCAGGTCTTCTGTTCAGAAGTTCCACGTTTTTTATTATAAGAGGTATTATTTTGATGTGCTCCGAGAGGCACTCTTAAAGCTCCGGCGGTCTCCCCCCCCCCAATGAAATACAGATCTGGAAGTAACACTGGGCATCACTTGTACGATATTGTGTCCCGCGATTAAAATGTGTGTTCTTCAAACCGGAAATTAGCTGATATCCCCGAAACGATGCAAGAAATCGGAAAAATGATCGCACAAAATCTCCCCGTTTATTCTCGTAGTTGATCCTCGTATAACAAGTTTATCATGTATACCACACATCTAGCATGCAAATAGGAAGTACGTTAGTATCGGAAAAACAGTTTGGAAAATAGTCATAATAGATGCTGAAAAAAAAACGCCTTTTGGCTTTTGTGTGGTCGGCAGCGTAATTAGTTATAATATATGAGATAGTGGAAAAGTGCTTCTTTCGATTCAATAGTTTCTCTGGCGGGCAAGGTGCGAATGAAATGATGTGTATAATAGACTCAACCTTATTGACAATCAATATATGTTAACGAAATATAAGTTTGAAGAAAGAAAAAAAAAATAAGAAGAAATCGATGGGGATCGAACCCAGGTCTCGCCCGCAGTAGTCTGACATCTTTCCACTGGACTACTGAACTGCTTAAAATTTTTCATATTCAAGTTTCTACTTAACGCACAACGTAGATGAGGGGTCAGTATCTCATTGAATTATATACCTCTAAAGTCGGAAACACACTTAATTGTTTGCATACTTCCACAAAACATACAAACACCAAATTTTGCATACTTGTTTGTCATGGGATGTGAGTAATGGGAAAATTCCGATATCACGAAAAAGGCGACATTTTCCATGTAAATGAAGTGTCGAAATTTTTCGTCGTTTCGAAATGTTGGTTTTTAGAGTAGTTCCGCACACCGTAGAAACGTCATATTTTGTCAGTCAGTGAAGCTAGAAACATAGTTTATGATAGAAAAAAGAGCATTAAAATTCGTTTTGGTTTGGCGGCGCAAATCGAGAAAATGTGAAATTTGTAATGGCTGTGTCTAGGACGTTGAAATTCCTCGGTGATGTTTACTCTCATGCGTAGTTTACGAATCCGCCCTTAAACTTGAAAAAAATAATCATTTTCGGTGTAAGAAAGTTCTAGGAATGTAATAAGGGTGCGTCTAATTCTAGGCAACTTGTAGATATGGTGGAATCACGAAATTTCGTTTAAGTGTGTAGATTAAAGCTTAAGTTAGGGGAAATATCCGACATGTTGGAAAAGTCGCCATCTTCGATTCAAGATGGCGGTTCAAAAGTTTGTAACCATGAAAATTATAAGTTGTTCTCACGGTAGGACAGTCATGTTTTGCTATACTCTTAAGGATGAAATGCAGTTTCAATGAAGAAACAAATCATTGGAGAAGTCGCCATCTTGAATGCAAAGATGCCATGTTGTTGAATTCGCTTGATCTGCCTTGTTATGAGCTATGCTAATCATAATGGAACAAACTAGACTCAACATACGAGCTTAGCTCAAAGGTAACGTTTGGGCTTTCTAAGAAGCAGGTCTGGGTTCTATTCCCGGCTAAACGGTTTTGTACTTTTTCTTATCTTCATTTCTTCGTTTTAGCAAACTACTTTGTGTTCGTATTGCAGGAACGAAATATTTTCATTATTACATACCTAGAGGGAAAAGGTATATTTATACAGCAACTTTTGAGATGGTCCCGAAACGAGGCAGTTTGTTCCAGGGGCGGATCCTGGACGGATTTTGGGGGGGGGCGGTGGGTTGTAATACTGCTACTTAGAGCTACTTTTAAGAGCGTCAAAAAATAAACTATATATTTTATTTATATATAAAAAGAGAAAGTTTCCTCTTTTTGGGGGGGCGATCCCCCCGATCGCCTCCCCCTGGATTCGCCCCTGGTATGTTCGTGTGTAGTTTCGAGACGATACTGAAGTATTTAAATTCAAACCTATTTAGCTTTGGAAATGGTGCATCACCAGTATGTCATTCGAAAGCAATGTTCCGTGGGGGGGAGGGGAATTACTAGGACGGGTGCACTGCTGTTAATATTCTATTTGTTATTGTATTTTAAACGTATTATTTTGATCTCCTCCAGGGGCGCTCTGAGGAGGCTGTGTCCTTCAAAAATTGTCTGAAAGAAACATTGGGCATCATTTTCACGATATAGTGTCCATAGAAAACAACAATACATTTTGTCTCGCGACAACAGTTTCTGCTTCAAACCGGAAATGATTGCAAAATATCTCTCTCACCTTTTATGTCCCTCGTTAAGATACATGCGTATAGCAATTTTGAAGTCAATGCCACAACTGGAAAGTATAAAATAATAATTTTAAGGAAATACAGACACACACACACACTAATGGGCACCTCTTGAAAATTTTCTCATCGGCAGCGTAGATAGTTATAATATATAAGATACGTGGAAAAGTGCCCCTTTCGATTTAATAGTTTGTGTGACGGTTCCCGTTGGATTGAAATGCCGTGTATAATAGAGTCAAGCTTATTGGCAATCACCTATGCTATAAAAATAAATTTTCGAAAAAGAAAAAAATCAGAAAAGAATTTGACAAGTATCGAACGCAGGTCTTCTGTTCAGAAGTTCCACGTTTTTTATTATAAGAGGTATTATTTTGATGTGCTCCGAGAGGCACTCTTAAAGCTCCGGCGGTCTCCCCCCCCCCCAATGAAATACAGATCTGGAAGTAACACTGGGCATCACTTGTACGATATTGTGTCCCGCGATTAAAATGTGTGTTCTTCAAACCGGAAATTAGCTGATATCCCCGAAACGATGCAAGAAATCGGAAAAATGATCGCACAAAATCTCCCCGTTTATTCTCGTAGTTGATCCTCGTATAACAAGTTTATCATGTATACCACACATCTAGCATGCAAATAGGAAGTACGTTAGTATCGGAAAAACAGTTTGGAAAATAGTCATAATAGATGCTGAAAAAAAAACGCCTTTTGGCTTTTGTGTGGTCGGCAGCGTAATTAGTTATAATATATGAGATAGTGGAAAAGTGCTTCTTTCGATTCAATAGTTTCTCTGGCGGGCAAGGTGCGAATGAAATGATGTGTATAATAGACTCAACCTTATTGACAATCAATATATGTTAACGAAATATAAGTTTGAAGAAAGAAAAAAAAAATAAGAAGAAATCGATGGGGATCGAACCCAGGTCTCGCCCGCAGTAGTCTGACATCTTTCCACTGGACTACTGAACTGCTTAAAATTTTTCATATTCAAGTTTCTACTTAACGCACAACGTAGATGAGGGGTCAGTATCTCATTGAATTATATACCTCTAAAGTCGGAAACACACTTAATTGTTTGCATACTTCCACAAAACATACAAACACCAAATTTTGCATACTTGTTTGTCATGGGATGTGAGTAATGGGAAAATTCCGATATCACGAAAAAGGCGACATTTTCCATGTAAATGAAGTGTCGAAATTTTTCGTCGTTTCGAAATGTTGGTTTTTAGAGTAGTTCCGCACACCGTAGAAACGTCATATTTTGTCAGTCAGTGAAGCTAGAAACATAGTTTATGATAGAAAAAAGAGCATTAAAATTCGTTTTGGTTTGGCGGCGCAAATCGAGAAAATGTGAAATTTGTAATGGCTGTGTCTAGGACGTTGAAATTCCTCGGTGATGTTTACTCTCATGCGTAGTTTACGAATCCGCCCTTAAACTTGAAAAAAATAATCATTTTCGGTGTAAGAAAGTTCTAGGAATGTAATAAGGGTGCGTCTAATTCTAGGCAACTTGTAGATATGGTGGAATCACGAAATTTCGTTTAAGTGTGTAGATTAAAGCTTAAGTTAGGGGAAATATCCGACATGTTGGAAAAGTCGCCATCTTCGATTCAAGATGGCGGTTCAAAAGTTTGTAACCATGAAAATTATAAGTTGTTCTCACGGTAGGACAGTCATGTTTTGCTATACTCTTAAGGATGAAATGCAGTTTCAATGAAGAAACAAATCATTGGAGAAGTCGCCATCTTGAATGCAAAGATGCCATGTTGTTGAATTCGCTTGATCTGCCTTGTTATGAGCTATGCTAATCATAATGGAACAAACTAGACTCAACATACGAGCTTAGCTCAAAGGTAACGTTTGGGCTTTCTAAGAAGCAGGTCTGGGTTCTATTCCCGGCTAAACGGTTTTGTACTTTTTCTTATCTTCATTTCTTCGTTTTAGCAAACTACTTTGTGTTCGTATTGCAGGAACGAAATATTTTCATTATTACATACCTAGAGGGAAAAGGTATATTTATACAGCAACTTTTGAGATGGTCCCGAAACGAGGCAGTTTGTTCCAGGGGCGGATCCAGGACGGATTTTGGGGGGGGGGCGGTGGGTTGTAATACTGCTACTTAGAGCTACTTTTAAGAGCGTCAAAAAATAAACTATATATTTTATTTATATATAAAAAGAGAAAGTTTCCTCTTTTTGGGGGGGCGATCCCCCCGATCGCCTCCCCCTGGATTCGCCCCTGGTATGTTCGTGTGTAGTTTCGAGACGATACTGAAGTATTTAAATTCAAACCTATTTAGCTTTGGAAATGGTGCATCACCAGTATGTCATTCGAAAGCAATGTTCCGTGGGGGGGAGGGGAATTACTAGGACGGGTGCACTCTGCCGTGTCGTGACAAAACGCTGTAACTTTGGCGAAGAAGTTTTGCGAAAATGAGCCTTACAGTTTTCATCAGAAAATGTGATCTGTATCGTGTAGAACCAGTGTATCTTGACTTTGGAAACACGTGGTTACATGTAATGTTACGTAAATGCATGTTGTGTGATTAAATTTGGTGAAAATTGATTGGTTGACCATTATTGCCTAGTTACACTGGTTCTACACGATACAGATCACATTTTCGGATGAAAACTTTAAGGCTCATTTTCGCAAAACTTCTTCGCCAAAGTTACAGCGTTTTGTCACGACACGGCAGCACTGCTGTTAATATTCTATTTGTTATTGTATTTTAAACGTATTATTTTGATCTCCTCCAGGGGCGCTCTGAGGAGGCTGTGTCCTTCAAAAATTGTCTGAAAGAAACATTGGGCATCATTTTCACGATATAGTGTCCATAGAAAACAACAATACATTTTGTCTCGCGACAACAGTTTCTGCTTCAAACCGGAAATGATTGCAAAATATCTCTCTCACCTTTTATGTCCCTCGTTAAGATACATGCGTATAGCAATTTTGAAGTCAATGCCACAACTGGAAAGTATAAAATAATAATTTTAAGGAAATACAGACACACACACACACTAATGGGCACCTCTTGAAAATTTTCTCATCGGCAGTGTAGATAGTTATAATATATAAGATACGTGGAAAAGTGCCCCTTTCGATTTAATAGTTTGTGTGACGGTTCCCGTTGGATTGAAATGCCGTGTATAATAGAGTCAAGCTTATTGGCAATCACCTATGCTATAAAAATAAATTTTCGAAAAAGAAAAAAATCAGAAAAGAATTTGACAAGTATCGAACGCAGGTCTTCTGTTCAGAAGTTCCACGTTTTTTATTATAAGAGGTATTATTTTGATGTGCTCCGAGAGGCACTCTTAAAGCTCCGGCGGTCTCCCCCCCCCCAATGAAATACAGATCTGGAAGTAACACTGGGCATCACTTGTACGATATTGTGTCCCGCGATTAAAATGTGTGTTCTTCAAACCGGAAATTAGCTGATATCCCCGAAACGATGCAAGAAATCGGAAAAATGATCGCACAAAATCTCCCCGTTTATTCTCGTAGTTGATCCTCGTATAACAAGTTTATCATGTATACCACACATCTAGCATGCAAATAGGAAGTACGTTAGTATCGGAAAAACAGTTTGGAAAATAGTCATAATAGATGCTGAAAAAAAAACGCCTTTTGGCTTTTGTGTGGTCGGCAGCGTAATTAGTTATAATATATGAGATAGTGGAAAAGTGCTTCTTTCGATTCAATAGTTTCTCTGGCGGGCAAGGTGCGAATGAAATGATGTGTATAATAGACTCAACCTTATTGACAATCAATATATGTTAACGAAATATAAGTTTGAAGAAAGAAAAAAAAAATAAGAAGAAATCGATGGGGATCGAACCCAGGTCTCGCCCGCAGTAGTCTGACATCTTTCCACTGGACTACTGAACTGCTTAAAATTTTTCATATTCAAGTTTCTACTTAACGCACAACGTAGATGAGGGGTCAGTATCTCATTGAATTATATACCTCTAAAGTCGGAAACACACTTAATTGTTTGCATACTTCCACAAAACATACAAACACCAAATTTTGCATACTTGTTTGTCATGGGATGTGAGTAATGGGAAAATTCCGATATCACGAAAAAGGCGACATTTTCCATGTAAATGAAGTGTCGAAATTTTTCGTCGTTTCGAAATGTTGGTTTTTAGAGTAGTTCCGCACACCGTAGAAACGTCATATTTTGTCAGTCAGTGAAGCTAGAAACATAGTTTATGATAGAAAAAAGAGCATTAAAATTCGTTTTGGTTTGGCGGCGCAAATCGAGAAAATGTGAAATTTGTAATGGCTGTGTCTAGGACGTTGAAATTCCTCGGTGATGTTTACTCTCATGCGTAGTTTACGAATCCGCCCTTAAACTTGAAAAAAATAATCATTTTCGGTGTAAGAAAGTTCTAGGAATGTAATAAGGGTGCGTCTAATTCTAGGCAACTTGTAGATATGGTGGAATCACGAAATTTCGTTTAAGTGTGTAGATTAAAGCTTAAGTTAGGGGAAATATCCGACATGTTGGAAAAGTCGCCATCTTCGATTCAAGATGGCGGTTCAAAAGTTTGTAACCATGAAAATTATAAGTTGTTCTCACGGTAGGACAGTCATGTTTTGCTATACTCTTAAGGATGAAATGCAGTTTCAATGAAGAAACAAATCATTGGAGAAGTCGCCATCTTGAATGCAAAGATGCCATGTTGTTGAATTCGCTTGATCTGCCTTGTTATGAGCTATGCTAATCATAATGGAACAAACTAGACTCAACATACGAGCTTAGCTCAAAGGTAACGTTTGGGCTTTCTAAGAAGCAGGTCTGGGTTCTATTCCCGGCTAAACGGTTTTGTACTTTTTCTTATCTTCATTTCTTCGTTTTAGCAAACTACTTTGTGTTCGTATTGCAGGAACGAAATATTTTCATTATTACATACCTAGAGGGAAAAGGTATATTTATACAGCAACTTTTGAGATGGTCCCGAAACGAGGCAGTTTGTTCCAGGGGCGGATCCTGGACGGATTTTGGGGGGGGGCGGTGGGTTGTAATACTGCTACTTAGAGCTACTTTTAAGAGCATCAAAAAATAAACTATATATTTTATTTATATATAAAAAGAGAAAGTTTCCTCTTTTTGGGGGGGCGATCCCCCCGATCGCCTCCCCCTGGATTCGCCCCTGGTATGTTCGTGTGTAGTTTCGAGACGATACTGAAGTATTTAAATTCAAACCTATTTAGCTTTGGAAATGGTGCATCACCAGTATGTCATTCGAAAGCAATGTTCCGTGGGGGGGAGGGGAATTACTAGGACGGGTGCACTGCTGTTAATATTCTATTTGTTATTGTATTTTAAACGTATTATTTTGATCTCCTCCAGGGGCGCTCTGAGGAGGCTGTGTCCTTCAAAAATTGTCTGAAAGAAACATTGGGCATCATTTTCACGATATAGTGTCCATAGAAAACAACAATACATTTTGTCTCGCGACAACAGTTTCTGCTTCAAACCGGAAATGATTGCAAAATATCTCTCTCACCTTTTATGTCCCTCGTTAAGATACATGCGTATAGCAATTTTGAAGTCAATGCCACAACTGGAAAGTATAAAATAATAATTTTAAGGAAATACAGACACACACACACACTAATGGGCACCTCTTGAAAATTTTCTCATCGGCAGCGTAGATAGTTATAATATATAAGATACGTGGAAAAGTGCCCCTTTCGATTTAATAGTTTGTGTGACGGTTCCCGTTGGATTGAAATGCCGTGTATAATAGAGTCAAGCTTATTGGCAATCACCTATGCTATAAAAATAAATTTTCGAAAAAGAAAAAAATCAGAAAAGAATTTGACAAGGATCGAACGCAGGTCTTCTGTTCAGAAGTTCCACGTTTTTTATTATAAGAGGTATTATTTTGATGTGCTCCGAGAGGCACTCTTAAAGCTCCGGCGGTCTCCCCCCCCCAATGAAATACAGATCTGGAAGTAACACTGGGCATCACTTGTACGATATTGTGTCCCGCGATTAAAATGTGTGTTCTTCAAACCGGAAATTAGCTGATATCCCCGAAACGATGCAAGAAATCGGAAAAATGATCGCACAAAATCTCCCCGTTTATTCTCGTAGTTGATCCTCGTATAACAAGTTTATCATGTATACCACACATCTAGCATGCAAATAGGAAGTACGTTAGTATCGGAAAAACAGTTTGGAAAATAGTCATAATAGATGCTGAAAAAAAACGCCTTTTGGCTTTTGTGTGGTCGGCAGCGTAATTAGTTATAATATATGAGATAGTGGAAAAGTGCTTCTTTCGATTCAATAGTTTCTCTGGCGGGCAAGGTGCGAATGAAATGATGTGTATAATAGACTCAACCTTATTGACAATCAATATATGTTAACGAAATATAAGTTTGAAGAAAGAAAAAAAAAATAAGAAGAAATCGATGGGGATCGAACCCAGGTCTCGCCCGCAGTAGTCTGACATCTTTCCACTGGACTACTGAACTGCTTAAAATTTTTCATATTCAAGTTTCTACTTAACGCACAACGTAGATGAGGGGTCAGTATCTCATTGAATTACACCTCTAAAATCGGAATGAGAATGTTTTTATATATTGCAGTTTTTTGGGGAATATCATTGTGGATATCAAGTTTTATTAGCTGATTCGAATAAATAGTAGCATTTTTGTTATTCCTTCTGCTATTACTGTTATATTTTATAATTTAGTACAGGCGCTGACTTGTTTCTTTCGTGTGTTGTATATTTGATTTTCTTCGTTGTTCTGTTTCTTTCGTTCTGTTTCGATGAGTGTAAGTGTAAGTGTAAGTGTATATTACACTGTAAGAAGTAGTGTTTCTGCAAATGCTATGAACAAATGTTTAAAAAGTTTCCAACAAAATTCACATTTGTAATTTATTTACAAACTAGCAGCGTTCACCCCGCTTCGCTGCGGTCACCCCGGAACGCAATAAACTTTGTTACTTAGATAATTTTTACTTTTTCGCTTTCAAGTGATATGATAAAAACCATAGTAGATTCCAGTAAATGTTAACATTATATCGCCTGTCATTTATGTTAACCCGCCGAGTGACACGGTCATGCGGGTTGCATATAAATACGTTTATTTTTACCTATGATGAACTAACAAAGGATTTGTACGTTATGGACACTTGAATGGTCAATTATCTCAAGACACTGGTAATTAAAAATTAAAGTGATATGATAAAAACCATCTAGGGTCCAAATCCTAATAACCCCCCAAAAATGAAAGAAATTGGTTCAGCCGTATTAGCGTGATGAGGGAACAAAGGATTTGTGCGTTCTCTTTTATATATAAGATTGTAGTCTTTTTTGGGAATACATAAATAAATATGCAGGAAGACGGCAAGTATTTAACCAGTATATATGGAACATGTGAAGCAGTGTTCCTGCAGGTGATAAGCACATTTTTACCCAAGGTCACTCTACTAAATGACATTTTAAAAGGTAGTGTTGACGCAAATGCTGTAAACAAATGTTTAAAATACGTGCAAGAAAATTCATATTTGCAAATTACCTACTAAATTGTAATCTTCGTTTAAAATACAAGAATAATTACGTAGGAAAACTGCAAATATTTTCCTATTCTTATATGACAGATATGAATTACCACTCTTATAATAAACCATTGTAATACACCACTATAATACACAATTATAACTATAATCTGTGGCGTACTTAAGGGAGCTTCCGGGCTTAAGCCCCCCTAGAAATCTTACTATAGTAAAGTATATGAAATATCTTCCCGAATTTTCACATTTTCAAGCAAAGCCCCTCCCCCCGAAAGTTAGCAAAGCCCTACCCGAAAGAAAGTCGTTGCAAAATGCTATGAATAAATCTTTAAAAAGACTGCAAAAAATATTTGTAAACCGTGAGTATTTCTGGAAAAAGCAAGATTTTATACGTATTAGATTTTAAGATGGCAGGAGCTACTATGAGGCAGAAAATAAGTATTATTTCTCTCTCTAATATGTACAGATTTGTGCAAAAGCGTACATAATAAGCAAATAATGATTGTCAGAGTAGAAGTAGGAATACAGTTGTTTCTAATTAGATTGTGTATTTTCTGTTCAAAGTGAAGTGCAGGAAATAATACTGATTGAATTGAAGTGTGTGTTGGTGACAAGTGTCTGCTCTAAATGTAAGAAAATTCCTCAAGATTAGTTTTCTAGAATTTCACACAGTTCATGTGAAAACCGTGACCGGGGGTCTGGGGGCGGAGCCCCCAGCGAGCTTTAGCGAGTTACAGATCTAAAATCCAAAGCTGAAAACAAAATATTAAGTATGTTCAATATTGCATTATTATCCTTTGATTTGTAATAAAAAACTAATTATAAGCATTGATAATTTCAGAAGATTCTCCCCGGGTAATGGTCAAGATATGAATGAGAGAAAACTGATAAAACATTATTAGTCCACTTTGAGCATGATCGAAAATATGGCCACGAAGGGGGAAATTTATGTCGACAAGGTCTCAAATTCTCGAACAGGTAATGCCCTGAAATCATCACTGTTTGAAAGGTTTCCTTAACAAATACCTAGGTAGAATCAGGGGCGGATCCAGGAGGGATCGGGGCGTTCGCCCCACCAGAAGAGGAAACTTTATATATAAGGTTTCTATTTATATATAAGGTTATATATAAAGGATAACTTTATAACTTTATATAAATACACAGGAAGCTACATAACTTTATAGTTACTTCTTGTTAGTTAGTACGAATAATTACGACTACGATTTTGTTAACATAGTCTGAGTGGGGGGAATAAAATATACCAACAAAAACTAACGCTATGGGACATGTACTGGCAAAGTACATACATAATTGGTATTAAAGAACTAAAGAAGTATATATATATATACCAGCTGAATATACCCGTTCTTCGCATGGGGCCAGTAATTGGAAGTCAACGCTTGTAGAAGTATTACTATTCATTTCGGCGACCGCGAAAACTTTGGATGTGACACTAATATCGATCATTTTGGATTACTTTAAAATTCTCGGTATCCCCCCTCCCCGCTGACTCCCGGCCGCATACAATTGTAGATGAATTTGCAAGTCATCGCTAATGAAAGTCTCACCATTGATCTCACCGACTGCGAAAATTATGGAATTGACGCTAATATCGGTCATTCTGGATTATTTTTACATGCCTGAGTATTCCCCCTCTGACTTCCGGCCCGCATACATATATAGCTGAATTTGCAAATCATCGCTAATGGAAGTGTCACCATTGATCTCAGCGGCCGCGAAAACTATGGATTTGACTCTAATATCGGTCATTTTGGATTATTTTTACATGTCTCGGCATTTGGTGTCCCCTCCCTCCCCGCTGACTCCCGGCCCGCATACAATGGTAGTTGAATTTGCAAATCATCGCTAATGAAAGTGTCAGCATTGATCTCACCGACTGCGAAAATTATGAACCTGACGCTAAAATCAGTCATTTTGGATTATTTTTACATTTCTCAGTATTCCCCGCTGACTCCCGGCTTGCATACAATTGTAGCTGAATTTGCAAATCTTCGCTAATGGAAGTGTCACCATTGATCTCAATGACCGCGAAAACTATGAATAGGACACTAATATCGGTCATTTTAGATTACTTTTAAATTTTTCGGTATCCCCTCCCCTAACCGCTGACTCCCGGCTCGAATAAGGTGAATTTGGACGTTAATGTGATCAGAGTTACACCATTGATTTCAGCGACCGCGAGAACTATTAATTCGACACTAATATCGGAAATTTTCTACTACTTTTACGTGTCCCGATAAACGCCCCCCTGAGACCCCCTGGTTCGAATTTTGAGAAAAAAGTTTAACTCTGATCTGGAGCGTGAACCAAGGTATTTGTGACTAAAATTTGGTAACTCTCGGTCTATTTGTCTGGTTCCCAAGCCGGTTCCGGTAAAAGCCCCCTGAGACCCCCTGGTTCGAAATTTAAAAAAACGACTTCGTCTTGATCTGGGGCCTGGGCTAGGTACCCCTGACCAAATTTTGGTAACTCTCGGTCCACTCGTCTGGTTCCCAGGCCGCACACGGACAGACAGACAGACAAACACACAAACAAACTCTTTATTTTATTTATATTAGATAAAGAATTAATATACTGAATATCAGCTCTCCAACTTGAACGGCTTGTGAGATACTAAATTTTTCGCAAAAATTCGGACCCTCTTAGAATATGTAATATAATGAAATCGATACCGAATTTATGATAACTTCCTAGTTGAGATTGAGGCCTAAGTATATACCAAAAATCATTTCATTTGACTTTGCAATTTGGATATGATGATCATGCACACATAGTTACATTCAATTTTTTATATAATAATTCATATATTACACATGATTGAAACATTTTTCCCAGTAGTTAGCTCCTCTAAGAAATCACAGGCTGCGTCTCAAATAAGTCCTATTGCTATTATTACAGTTGCAAATATCAATATCTAAAATTGCCTGAAGTTCTTTTGTCAATAGAAACAAATGAAAAGAAAAAGGATGCCTTGAAAGTAGACAAATTCACCAGTGTTCAGAAGCTGTCTACAATGCACTGAGCAGAATGAGTCTGTGGGTCATAATACATTGTTAAGTCAGAGTGGGGGGTTGCAGTGGGTCACGTTCTGTTGACCCGCGGCCCCCCGACCCGCTCCATCTCTGGACTGTACATACGGATAAAACAATCATATATATGTATTTTAACCTTCTTGATTTTACTGAACCTTCACTAATTTAAGATAATTTACAAAAAAATGCAGGAAAGCAATTATTAATAACATATATAAAAATATAGAAATGTATTTTGAAGGAAAAAATATTGGTGTACTCAAGACACGAACTCGAGTTGCCTACTCAATAAGCAGACCCCTTACCGAATTATCCACGGCACAACATGCAATTTGTCGTTTCGAAGCGTTATTTCTAATGGGTGTATTACGTAACACCGCTACCAGATGTCAGTAGTGATGCGATCACCCATTTTGCAGTTACGAAATCACTCTTTTAACCCCCATTAATCCGATTTTTATATACCTACAATTCTCTCTCTCTCTCTCTCTCCCTCTCTCTCTCTGTATATATATAAATATATATATATATATATATATATATATATATATATATATATATATATTGACAACAGTAAGTAAGAGTATATATTAAGTTATTCTTGATTTTAATCTACAGATCAAATGCTTTTAATGAAAACATGGGGCCTGTTGCCGTAGATAGCTAAAGGCCGTAAATAAAATTCAAACTTCAAGTGTAAGTGGGGTAACTCCCGACAATGGCTGGTTTAAGACGTTTGATAGCGACGGTAATGGCTGGTTTATAAACACGTTTGCTATAGCGTGTGTAGGTAAGTGGTTACAGCATCTGACTGTTATGCTGAGGGTCCGGGGTTCGAGTCTCGGCCTGGATGGAGTTCACCTCTGGTGCTTGGGGTCCCGGGTTCGATCCCAGCCCCCGCCAAGTGAACTTTGTGGTGGACAAACACCGTGCTCGTGGATTTTCTCGCGGTTCTCCCGTTTCCTCCCACTTTCTTCATTCCACCATTTCACTCATCTCTCATCATCACCGTCTCCTTTAGCCTAACCGGCATAACCGTGGGACGTAAAACTCACAGATTTCATTTCATTTTCACTTTTTCCTCCAAATGGAGGAATATCCTGGCATGTTATGTTTTCGGGCACGTGTTTGCTGTCATGTTGGTTGTCCAACTATCAGACATCGAGTGAAACTATTCTGCTACTGGAAAAAGCTATCATTTCTTATGTATCCAACCTCCAGTTTCTACTGTCGCTGACTGTACAAGATTCTTTCTTATTTTTCATAGTCATGATTCCATTACCTGTACAAAATCAAAAAACACTTTTTAAAAAATCGCACTCAATTCTTACTTAAATTTTTAAAGTATTTTTTCTAACATTTATCATTTTCTTATATTATTTTCTTCCCTCGTGAATGAGAATATTAAAAGTAGCTAATGAAGAATCATATTTTGGAGCACAGGTAAGAAGGAAATTTATCAAACGTTACAGTGTCTTTTCACAAAATAAAAGTATTTTAGACGGTTGAAACTATCTTCTGTGGCTCGATTCTAATACAGACACATTTGATATGCACATGTGATGTTCACAAAGCTTCTAGAGGTAATTAAAAGTTACTTAATATTAGTTATTTGACAAAAAGTAGGAATAATCGATTTGCTCTTACAACACGCCCGTTATAGATGCGCATTCGATACAAAAAAAGAAGTAAGAGAGAAGATGTGCGGCACACGGAACTGAAACCGTGTTTCAGGCTTGAATTAAGAGGCAGCTCACTACAGTCTGCAGAACCAGGAACACACTGATGAGATCAAATTTATTGACCACCCATACCGACTGGTAAGTCTTCTGACAATCTAGTGCTCTTCTATCAGTGTATGTCGGTACGAAGTCCAATCTAGTAAACAAATCTACAGTATAGTACAGCCTGAAGTGAGATCAATCTTCCGGCACGTTCGGATTAGGCCACACAGAATCAAATGAACAATACATTTTACTATCATTCTTCAATGTACTCAACGATTGACTTGCTATTCTGCCAAATGTTGACGTTTCGTTAAACTAAGTCAATTATATAATTTTAATCAACTATGACTCGCGGTGATGCAAGGAAAACAGACGTTAAATTATATTTGACGGTACCTTAATTTAAGTTATTACCAATTTAACGTACCACGATTATGCTACGGAGCTAAGACAGACAATGATGATGAAAACAATGAGAGAAATGACCTTAATGAAGAAAGTGAGAGGAAACAAGAGAAGCCTGAAAAAACTCGGTATTTTTTCACTACAAAGCTCATAAGTGCGACCTAGTATAGAATCAAATGCACCGCGTACCAGAGATAAGCGTCCTACCACTGAATCATCTTGGATCTATTGAAGCAACACGAACTTAAGATTCTAGTAAGAAAAAAATGCAAATAATTCGAAAAACACGTTGCTCTGGTCGTATAATGCCAAGTACGCTAAAAAAAAAAAGGATGTTATGTTGATACAAATGTACTGTCGTAGAAATATAACAAGCTACTAACGGAAACACAGAATAAACAAACAGAATTCCAATGCTTAATGTAGAAGTGGTACTGAGTTGTATATCAACATGTTTACGTAATGACTCGCAATATTTTTGTGGACTAATAAGTCAATAAAGTAATAAAAGAGCATTTCCGAAGACGTTCTACACATCAACCGTCAGGTATGTAACATATATGGAGTATATGAGAACCGGAAATAACATTGATACTTAATTACTCTTGAAGTCAAACAATGACTTCATCGCCTTATTCATTCCAAATCACAACAGGAAGTTAACAAACTCATGTTTGTCATATATAGCTTAATATAAAGTATATATATATATATATATTAGCTGAATTGCACATTCTTCGGTTCTTCACCCGGGAAGAATAGGTTTATGATAAATCCCTTTCTTAATAAAAATATTTATTTCAATATAAGTGTAATAATAAAAATATTCCGGTATACATATTGAAACGCCCTACTTTCGCAGAAAGCACATTTCATCAAATTGATAAAAATTATTTTAAAAAACACACCTTGAAGTGAGTACTGATTGTCTTCCGAAAGTTATTTCAAACGGGTCAAACGTTTTCTTGCTCCGAAAACTGTAAATTCGACAGAAACCACAGTCATTTTTGACATTTTTTCACCTACCCTCTTCCTCTACCTATGGGGGTAATCTTGGACTTAAACGACCTTAGAAGCGTCGCTGTTCATTTCTGTGACCCTGAAAACTATGCATTCCGCATTAATATAAGTCGTTTTGCATTATTTTTTACATGTTACTTCTTTCAACTCCCCTCCCTTGGGGTTTCTCATTCACTCAGTACTTCTTTCCAGAATGAACATCATTTGTCTATCATGTTTGGTCAAAATTACTACAGTCAAAATTACTGAAATATAAATTCGTACACACCCATCCAAATATATACAGAGTATTTCAAAACAAAACCGAGAACATTCGGGATGTGATTCCTAATACCAAGATAAGACAAAGTATAGACAAACTTAGGTGCACAAATGCTTCCTTTCGGAGTTATGGGCTGCCGGAAACGAAAAAAAAAATGAAATTTAAAGGTCCGTAGCTCCAATACTATGGGACTTACCGTAGTCGGGTCAAGACTTCACCTAGGAAATATTATGTGCCCTATCCGAATATCCAAATTCCATTATCCTGAAGTTTTTCCGCAACAATTTTTATAGAGGAAGTTGGTGACTACTTCAAATTATATTTCTGTAGCCAAACTCCCTCTATAAAAACTCTTGCGTGAGTATCTTAGGATTCTGAAACATGTATTTTTGGATAGAGAACATATTAGTTCCTAAATGAAGTCTTGACCCGATTACGGTAGATACCATAGTTTTGGAGCTATGAACCCTTAAATTTCATTCTTTCACGTTTTCGGCACTCTATAAATCGGAAAGGAAGCATTTGTGCACCCAGGTTGGTCTATACTTTTTGTCTTATCTAGGTGTCAGGAATCACCTCCCGAAAGTTGTCGGTGTTGCTTTGAAACACCATGTATATAGACGTGCGAACAAGGTTTTTAGCGTTGCTCCTGTATATTCCCTATCCAGCTGACGTGTTCGTTCATGTGTAAACTTGGGATTAAATGTCATCGCGATTGTAACCTAATAGCTTGACGAATCCAAACGAAGAATTCGACACTAATCTCAATCATTTCAGGCATTTTATTTTCACTCTTTCCCCCCAATGCAGATGGGGGTGAACTCGGACTTAAACTACATGACAACTATGGACACTAATAGTCATTAATTGAATGAGGATTAGTAACTTAATGACGCTGAAATACTAATCATTCAATATTAATATCGGCTGTTTTCGATATTTTTACATTCCATCATTTCACCCTCCCCCGTGTGGGGGCTAAAGTTAAACTTAAATAGCGTCGGGAGTGTCACTGTTTATCTAAACAACTCCTAAAACTATGGATTCGACACTAATAAATGTCGTTTTTGATTTTCCTTGGCACATTCACCCTCCAGGGTACTAACAGCGGCTGAATTTAGATTGAAACGGCATCGGAAGTTTCGCTGTTCATCTCAGCGACCCCCCTCCAAAAAAAAAAAAAAAAAAAAAAAAACTGTGGACTCTATAATAAAATGTATCGCTTTTTAATCATTTTATGTATTCCCCTCCCCTCTCCTAGGAGTGCTGTGAGTCTTACCACAACTGGAAACTGACTTTTGTCTTAAACGTCATTGCAATTATCACCAATCAACTTAGTAACCACGAAAACTATGCATTCGACACTTATATCGGTAACTTTACATTATTCTCGCACTTCTCACATCCTTAACGTGTTAACTTGTCACTAACCTTAAGGAATTTCGAGATACGGCCATCCACTTACAATCCCACAATTGTTAGAACAATTGGAAACCCCACTCTTCTTTCTAATCTTCGAATGAAAACGTGGAAAGGCACTAAAACATTCCTTTTTTAATATATATATATATATATATATATATATATATATATATATATATATATATATATATATATATATATATATATATATATATAGATATAGATAGATAGATAGATAGATAGATAGATAGATAGATAGATATATTTCTCTACTCTCTACTATATTTCGAATATGGACATGTTATTTTAACAACTAGAACTCCTACTCTTTTCTCTTCGCATTTTCTTGTTCGTTCTACGGAGAAAAAGCTGAAATATTAATTGATAATTTTAAATTAAAAGTTAAAAAAAAATAATCTATCACTATGAAAATTACTACCTAAAATCCAAAAATCACTATGAAAATCTATCTATCTAAAATTGAAAATTACTATGTTTGTGACTCTAAATCTCCTGAACCGCCCAACTGATCTCAATCAAATTTGTAACAGGGATGAGGTTCGAGGCTGTTCTGGTTTTAGGCGTTTCACTTTGATGGTAAAACTGAGGGACGGAGGAGGGGCAGGGGGTATAAAAATAAATAAAACTGAATTACTCCTGAACCTTTCGATCGATCTTGATCAAATTTTCAACATAGACGAGGTTCAAGGCTGGAATCGTTTCTATGATTTAAATTTGACGGAGTAACGTAGTGGAGGAGATGGAGGGGGAAATATATAAAAATCAATTTATATAAGAGTGAAAGTGACTATTTTTGTAACTTTATAACTCTTAAACTATCTGACCGATCTCAATCACATTTTAAGGATACATGAGGTTCGGATCTGGAAACATTTTTGGAATCTCACTTTAACGGTAGATCCTCGGGGAGGGGCAGCAGAGGGGAATCTATAAATAAAAAATAATAAAACCTAATAACTTTTGAACCACTCAACCAATCTCGCTCTAATTTTCAACATACATGAGCCTAGGGGCAGGGACTACTTTAGGCTATTCACTTTGACGATGTAACATAGAGAAGGGGGAGAGGGAGATAAATTTAAAATGTTCAAAAATGACCGATATTAGTGTTGAATCCATAGCTTTCGGGGTCGATGAGAGAAACTATGACACTTGTGATGCTGTTTCAATCGAAGTTCAGCCCTCATTGTTGGGGACTGGGAGGGTACAACGTAGAGGAGGGGGATAGATATTTTAAAATGATCAAAAATGACTGATATTAGTGTCGAATCCATAGTTTTAGAAGTAGCTGAGATTAACAGTGACAATTCTGATGCCGTGTGTCGAAGCACGGAGGAGAGGGAACTATATATAATAATGGTCGAAAATGACCAATGTTAGTGTCTAATCCATAGTTTTCGGGATCATTCAGATGAACAGTGACATTTCCGATTTGGTTTAAATCCATAATCAGCCCCGCCACTTGGGGGAGAGGGAGAAAGATATATATAAAAATAATCGAAAATTTTCACTATCAGTGTCGAATTTATAGTTCCCTGTGTCGCTTAGATGAAAAATGATACTTTCGAACCCGTTTAAATTGAAATTCAACCTTGCAACTTGGGGAATGATCAAAACTGACAGATATTTTTTGCGGTCGCTGAGATGAACGGAGACACTTGCGACGCCATGGCCCGCAGCATGAGGCCGGGATATATATATATATATATACATGGTCGAAAGTGACCGATATTAGTATTGAATCTATAGTCTTTGGGGTCGCCGAGATAAAAAGTTATACTTCTGATGCTGTTTAAATCTAAATTCCGTCCTACATCTTTGTGGAGGGGAAAGGGAAATAGATAAAACTGATCAAAAATAACCCATATTAGTGTCGAGTCCATAGTTTCCTGGGTCGTTGAAATGCCCGGTAACACTTCTGATGCCGTGCTCCGCAACATGGAAGAGGAGGAGGGGAGATATATAAAAGTGATGTAGAAAAGATACATAAAATGGCCGATATTAGTGTCTGATCCGTGGTTTTTAGGGTCGCTGAGATGAAGAGTGACACTTCCAATCCTGTTTAAAACTAAATTCAACCCCGCAACTTGGGAGAGGGGGAGATAATGAAGTGATCGAAAATGACCAATATTGGAGTCTAATCCATAGTTTTCGGTATCATTCAGATGAACAGTGACATTTCCGATCCGGTTTAAATCCAAATTCAAACCTGGAACTTGGGGAAGGGGAGGAAGAGATATTTAGAAATGATCGAAAACGACCGATATTAGTGCTGAATCCACATTTTTTAAGGTCACAGAGATGAACGGTGACACTTCCGATGCCATTGACCTAACATGAGGGAGTGTGAAACGTATATATATATATATATATATATATATATATATATATATATATATATATATGGTAAAAATGACCGATTTTTGTATTGAATCTCTAGTTCTTGCGGTCGCCGGGATGAACAGCAACACTTTTGATGCTGTTTAAATCCATTTTCAGCCCCAAACTTGGGGATGAGGAGGGATGAGATACATTAAACTAATTAAAAATGAGCAATATCAGTGTTAAATCCATAATTTTCTGGGTAATTAAGATGAACATTGATACTTACGATGCAGCATAGATCCAAATTCAGCCATACATGAGATACAAAGATGCGCAGTTAAATTATTTATTTCAACCCAGCGAAGCGGATAATATATGCTAGTATACCCTAACTTCAAGGAAATTCAACATATGGCTTTCTTATTTTAACAATTGCAACCCCTAGGGGCCGCGGTGGCTCTTTGGTAGTGCGTTAACCTCTGGTGTATGGGGATATTGGTTCAATTCCAGCTCGCGCCAAGTGAGCTTTGTAGTGGACAAACACCGTGTGCGCGGGGTTTTACGGGGTTCTCCGTTTCCTCGCACTTTCTTCATACCATCATGTCATTTATTTCTCATAGTCTTTTTTTTAGCCTAGCTGGCATAACCGTAGGCAGTGATGAAAATTTTCCGATTCATAAAAACATACTCCACTTATTCCTACATCGTTGTTTAGACGTAATGTGAGGTGGAAAATTTTCTTCTATATTTTTCCGGAAAATTTTCCGTTCTAAACAAATTGTTAAAAAGTGAAAGATCGTTTAAAGAATCTGAAAATTTTCATGGATCAGACAATTTTCAGTACTATGTAGGAACAAGTGAAACAATTTTTCATTATTCGAAATATTTTTTTGTCTTCTATTGAAAAATTGAAAAACTTTATATGAGTCGAAAAACTTTCATTTTGAAGCAAAAAGTGAAACAACTTTTTGTGAATCGGAAAGTTTTATTGCTCTGTAGAAACAAGTGAAAGGAATTTTCATGGATCCGAAAATGTTCATTGCGATGTAGAAACAAGTGGAAAAACTTTCATAAGCCGGACAGTTTTGGATATTACGTATAGTGATGTTAGGTGGAAAATTTTCCACTATATTTAACTGCACATTGAGATATAAAATGAAATAAAAATGAAATAACTACATAGAAGTTCCTTATGAAGATTATTTTTGTAACAGAAAATAAGAAGAAATGCTTTGATTTTATTGTATTTAACACTCGTAAATCATAATTTCAATATTTGAATTTTGTATAATCAACAACTTAGAGCAGATATTTGTATTGTAAAGCTACCATTATTATGTATAAAAATTTATTGGAAATAATGATGATTCGATAGAACAAGTACATACATGTATGAAAGAGAAATATGTTTTTTTTTGTTTGTTTTGTAAATTAAAATGAAATTACTTGTTGCTGATTTTAGAACGCAGCACTAATAGTGCAGCTTTTTACGTTTCTTTTATTATTTTATTGGAAGAACAACTACACAAATCAGCTTCCTTATTAGTTATATTTCACTTTCTCTTCTGAATGAATATATGAATAAATAAATGTTTATTTCCAGAAAATGGTCAGTATTTGTTTTCATGAGTTACTTAAACTCGAATTTTGGATAGTCACAAATTTACAGTAGGCACTTTATATTATCTCTACTTATTTATAAATATTGCAATATGTAAATCTAGAAAGGTAGTAAAGCTATGAGAAAACTTCGTCTTACGCGTATTAAACTGACGAAATATAATTTTGTGAGATCAAAGGTGGATTCTGAGGAAGAACGCATTGACGTTTCTGAAACATTTTTGAAGAAATGAAGAATCGTTAGATTTTCACTTTATGAAACTTTTTAAGACAATATTTATTACCAGTAAATTTTACGGCTAACCAGCGATATACGAATAAGTGAAGTATGTTCTATGATCCTGAAAATATTCATCACTTTTAATAAATTTCAATTTTAAATAGAATGGGATATTTGTACTCTACGAACTCGATGTATGTTTTCGGCACTTTACATGCACACACACACACACACACACACACACACACACACACACACACACACACACCACACACACACACACACACACAGAGAGAGAGAGAGAGAGAGAGAGAGTTGAATTGAGTTGATTTTGAGTTTAACGTCCCTTTCAGCTGCGAGGCTATATGAGACGGGACCAACTGATCAACGTGCAATCCGAACTACATGAGCTCCCGCCGGGAATTGAAGCAGGTCTCCCATGCCAAAGACGCATATACTAACCGCTTAGCAACGAATGAGCTCACAGAGAGAGAGAGAGAAACACTATGTAAAATTTTACTTCCCAACTTGAAATATTAGAAATTTTTCCGGTTCCCGAAAGCTAATTGGAAAATTATAATTTGTTGCTGACTAACTTTCCTCTACAGAAATTCAATTTTGTAGTTCAATGTGCAGTTAAATATAGTGGAAAACTTTCCACCTAACATCACTATATATAATATCCAAAATTATCCGGCTTGTGAAAAAGTTTCTTCCACTTGTTTCTACATCGTAATGAAAATTTTCCGATCTATGAATATTCCTTTCAATTGTTTCTACAGAGCAATAAAACTTTGCTTTACTTTTTGCTTCAAAATGATGAAAATTTCTCACTTCTAAACAGTTCTTAAATTTTTCCATAGAAGACGGAAAATATTTCGATTCATGAAAAATTGTTTCGCTTGTTCCTACATAGTACTGAAAATTGTCTGAGCCATGGACATTTTCATATTCTTTAAACGATCTTTCACTTTTTAACATTTCTATACATGAATTCAATCAATTTTATGATTACTGAGGAATTCTTACTTGATTACTGATATTTTTTAGAACGGAATATTTTTCTTGAAAAATGTAGCGGAAAATTTTCCACCTCACATCATTAACCGTGGGACATAAAACTTCATTTCATTTCAATTGCCACCCCGACTCTTCTTTTATTCCCATCTTTTTTCTTCATATGTAGTGGAAATATGAAAATACGCTGAAACACGTCCTTAATTGTTTTAAATGGAAAATCAAAATATTAAATTTCATGTCTATAACCTTAACAAATTTCGAATATGGTCGCCCAATTATAACAACTATAACACCACCTTTCCTTTTCCCAGCATTATTTTCCTTCCGTTCTAGAGTAAATACCAAAAAGCTATTCAACACGTGTCTAATTACTTTAAATGAGAAGTCCAAATATAAAATTTTATATCTCTAACTGCCAAAGATATTATCCTCTTCCAGATTTGCACTTGTCTAGACGAGCTTCTGCCATGTTTAAAAACAAAAGCTATGGTGATTGGAACGAAGGGGTCGGTGTCAAATATAGAGGTAGGAGGGGAGAAAATAGAACAGGTGACTAGTTTTCGATACCTAAGTAGTATTATTAGTAATTATATGAAATATGGACGTAAAATAAAAGCAACGATAGGAATGAAGAAAGAAGCCTCTTGGAGGAAAAGAAGTCTATTTTGTGGGATCTTGCATAAAAAGTTGAGAAAAGACTTATAAGCGCTTTCATGTGGAGTATGGTGCTCTATGGGTCAGAAACATTGACACTACGCAAAATGGTTATGAAAAACAACTGGAAGCTTTCGAAATGTGGGTGTGGAGAAGAATGGAGTCGAGCGTGAAACGAGTGAGAGGGTGTTAGAAACGGTGTCTGAGAAAAGAACAATTTTAGATATTATTAAGGAGATGAAGATAAACTGATTGAGACATCGGCAAAGATGGAATTGTATCATGAGAGATGTACTAGAGGGTTTGGTGGCAGAAAAGAGAGGAGGGGGCCAAGGAGACTATAATAAAGAACGATATCAAAACAGAGAAATCGTATGATTGGACGAAGAGTTTAGCGAAAGACCATGGGGCATGGGAGCTTCTCAGTTGCAGCAAGCTACCTACCAATAATGACCTAATACTTATGATGACGATGAGACGTGTTCCATAAATTTCCCAAAAACAAAGATAAAATACCATACACCTACACATTACAATCCCTACGTCACAGAAATAACTCGTGATTTCGATAGAATATCTCAATGCAATCTTCAATATTATCGTGGAGATCTGTTTACTAATGATGGTTAATTCCTCGAACCTTCTTTCTGTAATGTCTCATCTACTATCTACAATAATAGGTAGAACCCGGAATTCTTTTTCACCGATTTAAAAGCTTCTGTCAATTTACTATATTTTTCCTTATGTTTCCATAACTCAACATTTCCAACCTATCACAGTATATACTTCTTCAAGTTGCAAACTTACGTCTACTATATACTGTTTCAGTTCAGCTCTACAATGAGGTCTGATTTTTAACCATTTCTCATTATTGATAACTACTCTTTCACAATTAAGTACCCTGCTTCGTGCACATTATAAGATATTCTGAGGTATGGATATCTTACTATTATAATTGTAATTCCCATACCTTTTTCCTTCTCACCCCCTTTTCTCTTCATTTAGTTCAAATATATAAAAAAAACTGAAAGACGTGTCTATTTCATTTTAAAATAGCTGAAATACCCATTCTTCACATGAATCAGATAAGATATCTATGTAAACAAGCTGAACAACGAAAGGGAAAACATATCGTTCATTTCTACTACTTTTACACATGCCAGTAAACGCCCCCTGACACCTCCTTCGAAATTAAAAAAAAAAATCGCCTCTGCCCCCAGGAAGTCAACACCTGTGGGAGTATCAACATTCATCTCAGCGACCTCGAAAACTATGAATTTGATCCTAATATTGGCCATTTTCTCCTACTTTTACCTGTCCCGGTAAACGCCCCCCTGAGACCTCCTGGTTCGATTTAAAAAAAAAACCGCTTCGTCTTGTTGTGGGGTCTAGACAAAGGTACCCGTGACCAAAATTTGGTAACTCTCGGTCCACTCATTTGGTCCTCAGGCCGCACCCACGCACAAACACACACACAAACAGAAGGAC
>NW_027657440.1:0-28440 GCF_964235325.1 Thermobia domestica | reverse complement strand
AATTGATGAGACCACGTGACACTCATCCTAAGTAGAAAAAGTATGTCTTCAAACACGAATTTCTTCACTTTTCTTCTAAACTCAACTAATTGGTATATATATGTTGTTAGGCAACATCTCAACAAAATAACATATGTCATTTTTATATATATTATATTGTTGTGCATTCTTCCTAACTACTGTATATTTAAGGCTATATCTCCGAAACTTCTGAATATATTTTAATGAAATAAAGCTCAAATTGAAGAGCTGTACCCTCTTCATATTCTGACTG
The DNA here is from genome assembly GCF_964235325.1 of Thermobia domestica. Taxonomy (NCBI): domain Eukaryota; kingdom Metazoa; phylum Arthropoda; class Insecta; order Zygentoma; family Lepismatidae; genus Thermobia; species Thermobia domestica. The sequence continues at coordinate 28,166 of NW_027657440.1, read as the reverse complement.
CAAGCAGCGCCCCCTACAGTAGAAGAAAAGTTATCTTGTGCATATCATGTTTGGTACTGTTTTATTCATTTTACACTATATAAATGATTTTATTCCATGATATGTCTCATTGCCTCTTAACAATATGGCTGACCAATGACAACCGAGGAACAAGGACATGTACCGTTCAGAACTACATACAGCGCATTCGCTAATTGGCGCACTTTCTTCATTTTTTGAAAACAAATAAAATTTTTATACTATGGGTTTGAATTTTGCATCACCCTGTATATGTTTTCCATACAACAACCAAATATACTACCTAAGAATTGCAAACATGATAAAATGGTAAGAAAATCTACACATTGCAACAAATAATTTTAAAAATGAAGATAGTACCTGTTGTTATACATGAAGCAATATAACCCTTGCAGAATTGATGAGACCACGTGACACTCATCCTAAGTAGAAAAAGTATGTCTTCAAACACGAATTTCTTCACTTTTCTTCTAAACTCAACTAATTGGTATATATATGTTGTTAGGCAACATCTCAACAATATAACATATGTCATTTTTATATATATTATATTGTTGTGCATTCTTCCTAACTACTGTATATTTAAGGCTATATCTCCGAAACTTCTGAATATATTTTAATGAAATAAAGCTCAAATTGAAGAGCTGTACCCTCTTCATATTCTGACTGCAAGCAGCGCCCCCTACAGTAGAAGAAAAGTTATCTTGTGCATATCATGTTTGGTACTGTTTTATTCATTTTACACTATATAAACGATTTTATTCCATGATATGTCTCATTGCCTCTTAACAATATGGCTGACCAATGACAACCGAGGAACAAGGACATGTACCGTTCAGAACTACATACAGCGCATTCGCTAATTGGCGCACTTTCTTCATTTTTGAAAAACTAATAAAATTTTTATACTATGGGTTTGAATTTTGCATCACCCTGTATATATTTTCCATACAACAACCAAATATACTACCTAAGAATTGCAAACATGATAAAATGGTAAGAAAATCTACACATTATAACAAAAAATTTTAAAAATGAAGATAGTACCTGTTGTTATACATGAAGCAATATAACCCTTGCAGAATTGATGAGACCACGTGACACTCATCCTAAGTAGAAAAAGTATGTCTTCAAACACGAATTTCTTCACTTTTCTTCTAAACTCAACTAATTGGTATATATATGTTGTCAGGCAACATTTCAACAATATAACATATGTCATTTTTTTATATATTATATTGTTGTGCATTCTTCCTAACTACTGTATATTTAAGGCTATATCTCTGAAACTTCTGAATATATTTTAATGAAATAAAGCTCAAATTGAAGAGCTGTACCCTCTTCATACTCTGACTGCAAGCAGCGCCCCCTACTGTAGAAGGAAAGTTATCTTGTGCATATCATGTTTGGTACTGTTTTATTCATTTTACACTATATAAACGATTTCATTCCATGATATGTCTCATTGCCTCTTAACAATATGGCTGACCAATGACAACCGAGGAACAAGTACATGTACCGTTCAGAACTACATACAGCGCATTCGCTAATTGGCGCACTTTCTTCATTTTTTGAAAAACAAATAAAATTTTTAAACTATGGGTATGAATTTTGCATCACCCTGTATATGTTTTCCATACAAGAACCAAATATACTACCTAAGAATTGCAAACATGATAAAATGGTAAGAAAATCTACACATTGCAACAAATAATTTTAAAAAATGAAGATAGTACCTGTTGTCATACATGAAGCAATATAACCCTTGCAGAATTGATGAGACCACGTGACACTCATCCTAAGTAGAAAAAGTATGTCTTCAAACACGAATTTCTTCACTTTTCTTCTAAACTCAACTAATTGGTATATATATGTTGTTAGGCAACATCTCAACAATATAACATATGTCATTTTTATATATATTATATTGTTGTGCATTCTTCCTAACTACTGTATATTTAAGGCTATATCTCCGAAACTTCTGAATATATTTTAATGAAATAAAGCTCAAATTGAAGAGCTGTACCCTCTTCATATTCTGACTGCAAGCAGCGCCCCCTACAGTAGAAGAAAAGTTATCTTGTGCATATCATGTTTGGTACTGTTTTATTCATTTTACACTATATAAATGATTTTATTCCATGATATGTCTCATTGCCTCTTAACAATATGGCTGACCAATGACAACCGAGGAACAAGGACATGTACCGTTCAGAACTACATACAGCGCATTCGCTAATTGGCGCACTTTCTTCATTTTTTGAAAAACAAATAAAATTTTTATACTATGGGTTTGAATTTTGCATCACCCTGTATATGTTTTCCATACAAGAACCAAATATACTACCTAAGAATTGCAAACATGATAAAATGGTAAGAAAATCTACACATTGCAACAAATAATTTTAAAAAATGAAGATAGTACCTGTTGTTATACATGAAGCAATATAACCCTTGCAGAATTGATGAGACCACGTGACACTCATCCTAAGTAGAAAAAGTATGTCTTCAAACACGAATTTCTTCACTTTTCTTCTAAACTCAACTAATTGGTATATATATGTTGTTAGGCAACATCTCAACAATATAACATATGTCATTTTTATATATATTATATTGTTGTGCATTCTTCCTAACTACTGTATATTTAAGGCTATATCTCCGAAACTTCTGAATATATTTTAATGAAATAAAGCTCAAATTGAAGAGCTGTACCCTCTTCATATTCTGACTGCAAGCAGCGCCCCCTACAGTAGAAGAAAAGTTATCTTGTGCATATCATGTTTGGTACTGTTTTATTCATTTTACACTATATAAACGATTTTATTCCATGATATGTCTCATTGCCTCTTAACAATATGGCTGACCAATGACAACCGAGGAACAAGGACATGTACCGTTCAGAACTACATACAGCGCATTCGCTAATTGGCGCACTTTCTTCATTTTTGAAAAACTAATAAAATTTTTATACTATGGGTTTGAATTTTGCATCACCCTGTATATATTTTCCATACAACAACCAAATATACTACCTAAGAATTGCAAACATGATAAAATGGTAAGAAAATCTACACATTATAACAAAAAATTTTAAAAAATGAAGATAGTACCTGTTGTTATACATGAAGCAATATAACCCTTGCAGAATTGATGAGACCACGTGACACTCATCCTAAGTAGAAAAAGTATGTCTTCAAACACGAATTTCTTCACTTTTCTTCTAAACTCAACTAATTGGTATATATATGTTGTCAGGCAACATTTCAACAATATAACATATGTCATTTTTTTATATATTATATTGTTGTGCATTCTTCCTAACTACTGTATATTTAAGGCTATATCTCTGAAACTTCTGAATATATTTTAATGAAATAAAGCTCAAATTGAAGAGCTGTACCCTCTTCATACTCTGACTGCAAGCAGCGCCCCCTACTGTAGAAGGAAAGTTATCTTGTGCATATCATGTTTGGTACTGTTTTATTCATTTTACACTATATAAACGATTTCATTCCATGATATGTCTCATTGCCTCTTAACAATATGGCTGACCAATGACAACCGAGGAACAAGTACATGTACCGTTCAGAACTACATACAGCGCATTCGCTAATTGGCGCACTTTCTTCATTTTTTGAAAAACAAATAAAATTTTTAAACTATGGGTATGAATTTTGCATCACCCTGTATATGTTTTCCATACAAGAACCAAATATACTACCTAAGAATTGCAAACATGATAAAATGGTAAGAAAATCTACACATTGCAACAAATAATTTTAAAAATGAAGATAGTACCTGTTGTCATACATGAAGCAATATAACCCTTGCAGAATTGATGAGACCACGTGACACTCATCCTAAGTAGAAAAAGTATGTCTTCAAACACGAATTTCTTCACTTTTCTTCTAAACTCAACTAATTGGTATATATATGTTGTTAGGCAACATCTCAACAATATAACATATGTCATTTTTATATATATTATATTGTTGTGCATTCTTCCTAACTACTGTATATTTAAGGCTATATCTCCGAAACTTCTGAATATATTTTAATGAAATAAAGCTCAAATTGAAGAGCTGTACCCTCTTCATACTCTGACTGCAAGCAGCGCCCCCTACTGTAGAAGGAAAGTTATCTTGTGCATATCATGTTTGGTACTGTTTTATTCATTTTACACTATATAAACGATTTCATTCCATGATATGTCTCATTGCCTCTTAACAATATGGCTGACCAATGACAACCGAGGAACAAGTACATGTACCGTTCAGAACTACATACAGCGCATTCGCTAATTGGCGCACTTTCTTCATTTTTTGAAAAACAAATAAAATTTTTAAACTATGGGTATGAATTTTGCATCACCCTGTATATGTTTTCCATACAAGAACCAAATATACTACCTAAGAATTGCAAACATGATAAAATGGTAAGAAAATCTACACATTGCAACAAATAATTTTAAAAAATGAAGATAGTACCTGTTGTCATACATGAAGCAATATAACCCTTGCAGAATTGATGAGACCACGTGACACTCATCCTAAGTAGAAAAAGTATGTCTTCAAACACGAATTTCTTCACTTTTCTTCTAAACTCAACTAATTGGTATATATATGTTGTTAGGCAACATCTCAACAATATAACATATGTCATTTTTATATATATTATATTGTTGTGCATTCTTCCTAACTACTGTATATTTAAGGCTATATCTCCGAAACTTCTGAATATATTTTAATGAAATAAAGCTCAAATTGAAGAGCTGTAACCTCTTCATATTCTGACTGCAAGCAGCGCCCCCTACAGTAGAAGAAAAGTTATCTTGTGCATATCATGTTTGGTACTGTTTTATTCATTTTACACTATATAAATGATTTTATTCCATGATATGTCTCATTGCCTCTTAACAATATGGCTGACCAATGACAACCGAGGAACAAGGACATGTACCGTTCAGAACTACATACAGCGCATTCGCTAATTGGCGCACTTTCTTCATTTTTTGAAAAACAAATAAAATTTTTATACTATGGGTTTGAATTTTGCATCACCCTGTATATGTTTTCCATACAAGAACCAAATATACTACCTAAGAATTGCAAACATGATAAAATGGTAAGAAAATCTACACATTGCAACAAATAATTTTAAAAAATGAAGATAGTACCTGTTGTTATACATGAAGCAATATAACCCTTGCAGAATTGATGAGACCACGTGACACTCATCCTAAGTAGAAAAAGTATGTCTTCAAACACGAATTTCTTCACTTTTCTTCTAAACTCAACTAATTGGTATATATATGTTGTTAGGCAACATCTCAACAATATAACATATGTCATTTTTATATATATTATATTGTTGTGCATTCTTCCTAACTACTGTATATTTAAGGCTATATCTCCGAAACTTCTGAATATATTTTAATGAAATAAAGCTCAAATTGAAGAGCTGTACCCTCTTCATATTCTGACTGCAAGCAGCGCCCCCTACAGTAGAAGAAAAGTTATCTTGTGCATATCATGTTTGGTACTGTTTTATTCATTTTACACTATATAAACGATTTTATTCCATGATATGTCTCATTGCCTCTTAACAATATGGCTGACCAATGACAACCGAGGAACAAGGACATGTACCGTTCAGAACTACATACAGCGCATTCGCTAATTGGCGCACTTTCTTCATTTTTTGAAAAACTAATAAATTTTTTATACTATGGGTTTGAATTTTGCATCACCCTGTATATGTTTTCCATACAAGAACCAAATATACTACCTAAGAATTGCAAACATGATAAAATGGTAAGAAAATCTACACATTGCAACAAATAATTTTAAAAAATGAAGATAGTACCTGTTGTTATACATGAAGCAATATAACCCTTGCAGAATTGATGAGACCACGTGACACTCATCCTAAGTAGAAAAAGTATGTCTTCAAACACGAATTTCTTCACTTTTCTTCTAAACTCAACTAATTGGTATATATATGTTGTTAGGCAACATCTCAACAATATAACATATGTCATTTTTATATATATTATATTGTTGTGCATTCTTCCTAACTACTGTATATTTAAGGCTATATCTCCGAAACTTCTGAATATATTTTAATGAAATAAAGCTCAAATTGAAGAGCTGTACCCTCTTCATATTCTGACTGCAAGCAGCGCCCCCTACAGTAGAAGAAAAGTTATCTTGTGCATATCATGTTTGGTACTGTTTTATTCATTTTACACTATATAAACGATTTTATTCCATGATATGTCTCATTGCCTCTTAACAATATGGCTGACCAATGACAACCGAGGAACAAGGACATGTACCGTTCAGAACTACAACAGCGCATTCGCTAATTGGCGCACTTTCTTCATTTTTTGAAAAACTAATAAAATTTTTATACTATGGGTTTGAATTTTGCATCACCCTGTATATATTTTCCATACAACAACCAAATATACTACCTAAGAATTGCAAACATGATAAAATGGTAAGAAAATCTACACATTATAACAAAAAATTTTAAAAAATGAAGATAGTACCTGTTGTTATACATGAAGCAATATAACCCTTGCAGAATTGATGAGACCACGTGACACTCATCCTAAGTAGAAAAAGTATGTCTTCAAACACGAATTTCTTCACTTTTCTTCTAAACTCAACTAATTGGTATATATATGTTGTTAGGCAACATCTCAACAATATAACATATGTCATTTTTATATATATTATATTGTTGTGCATTCTTCCTAACTACTGTATATTTAAGGCTATATCTCCGAAACTTCTGAATATATTTTAATGAAATAAAGCTCAAATTGAAGAGCTGTACCCTCTTCATATTCTGACTGCAAGCAGCGCCCCCTACAGTAGAAGAAAAGTTATCTTGTGCATATCATGTTTGGTACTGTTTTATTCATTTTACACTATATAAACGATTTTATTCCATGATATGTCTCATTGCCTCTTAACAATATGGCTGACCAATGACAACCGAGGAACAAGGACATGTACCGTTCAGAACTACATACAGCGCATTCGCTAATTGGCGCACTTTCTTCATTTTTTGAAAAACAAATAAAATTTTTATACTATGGGTTTGAATTTTGCATCACCCTGTATATGTTTTCCATACAAGAACCAAATATACTACCTAAGAATTGCAAACATGATAAAATGGTAAGAAAATCTACACATTGCAACAAATAATTTTAAAAAATGAAGATAGTACCTGTTGTTATACATGAAGCAATATAACCCTTGCAGAATTGATGAGACCACGTGACACTCATCCTAAGTAGAAAAAGTATGTCTTCAAACACGAATTTCTTCACTTTTCTTCTAAACTCAACTAATTGGTATATATATGTTGTTAGGCAACATCTCAACAATATAACATATGTCATTTTTATATATATTATATTGTTGTGCATTCTTCCTAACTACTGTATATTTAAGGCTATATCTCCGAAACTTCTGAATATATTTTAATGAAATAAAGCTCAAATTGAAGAGCTGTACCCTTTTCATATTCTGACTGCAAGCAGCGCCCCCTACAGTAGAAGAAAAGTTATCTTGTGCATATCATGTTTGGTACTGTTTTATTCATTTTACACTATATAAACGATTTTATTCCATGATATGTCTCATTGCCTCTTAACAATATGGCTGACCAATGACAACCGAGGAACAAGGACATGTACCGTTCAGAACTACATACAGCGCATTCGCTAATTGGCGCACTTTCTTCATTTTTTGAAAAACAAATAAAATTTTTATACTATGGGTTTGAATTTTGCATCACCCTGTATATGTTTTCCATACAAGAACCAAATATACTACCTAAGAATTGCAAACATGATAAAATGGTAAGAAAATCTACACATTGCAACAAATAATTTTAAAAAATGAAGATAGTACCTGTTGTTATACATGAAGCAATATAACCCTTGCAGAATTGATGAGACCACGTGACACTCATCCTAAGTAGAAAAAGTATGTCTTCAAACACGAATTTCTTCACTTTTCTTCTAAACTCAACTAATTGGTATATATATGTTGTTAGGCAACATCTCAACAATATAACATATGTCATTTTTATATATATTATATTGTTGTGCATTCTTCCTAACTACTGTATATTTAAGGCTATATCTCCGAAACTTCTGAATATATTTTAATGAAATAAAGCTCAAATTGAAGAGCTGTACCCTCTTCATATTCTGACTGCAAGCAGCGCCCCCTACAATAGAAGAAAAGTTATCTTGTGCATATCATGTTTGGTACTGTTTTATTCATTTTACACTATATAAACGATTTTATTCCATGATATGTCTCATTGCCTCTTAACAATATGGCTGACCAATGACAACCGAGGAACAAGGACATGTACCGTTCAGAACTACAACAGCGCATTCGCTAATTGGCGCACTTTCTTCATTTTTTGAAAAACTAATAAAATTTTTATACTATGGGTTTGAATTTTGCATCACCCTGTATATATTTTCCATACAACAACCAAATATACTACCTAAGAATTGCAAACATGATAAAATGGTAAGAAAATCTACACATTATAACAAAAAATTTTAAAAAATGAAGATAGTACCTGTTGTTATACATGAAGCAATATAACCCTTGCAGAATTGATGAGACCACGTGACACTCATCCTAAGTAGAAAAAGTATGTCTTCAAACACGAATTTCTTCACTTTTCTTCTAAACTCAACTAATTGGTATATATATGTTGTTAGGCAACATCTCAACAATATAACATATGTCATTTTTATATATATTATATTGTTGTGCATTCTTCCTAACTACTGTATATTTAAGGCTATATCTCCGAAACTTCTGAATATATTTTAATGAAATAAAGCTCAAATTGAAGAGCTGTACCCTCTTCATATTCTGACTGCAAGCAGCGCCCCCTACAGTAGAAGAAAAGTTATCTTGTGCATATCATGTTTGGTACTGTTTTATTCATTTTACACTATATAAACGATTTTATTCCATGATATGTCTCATTGCCTCTTAACAATATGGCTGACCAATGACAACCGAGGAACAAGGACATGTACCGTTCAGAACTACATACAGCGCATTCGCTAATTGGCGCACTTTCTTCATTTTTTGAAAAACAAATAAAATTTTTATACTATGGGTTTGAATTTTGCATCACCCTGTATATGTTTTCCATACAAGAACCAAATATACTACCTAAGAATTGCAAACATGATAAAATGGTAAGAAAATCTACACATTGCAACAAATAATTTTAAAAAATGAAGATAGTACCTGTTGTTATACATGAAGCAATATAACCCTTGCAGAATTGATGAGACCACGTGACACTCATCCTAAGTAGAAAAAGTATGTCTTCAAACACGAATTTCTTCACTTTTCTTCTAAACTCAACTAATTGGTATATATATGTTGTTAGGCAACATCTCAACAATATAACATATGTCATTTTTATATATATTATATTGTTGTGCATTCTTCCTAACTACTGTATATTTAAGGCTATATCTCCGAAACTTCTGAATATATTTTAATGAAATAAAGCTCAAATTGAAGAGCTGTACCCTCTTCATATTCTGACTGCAAGCAGCGCCCCCTACAGTAGAAGAAAAGTTATCTTGTGCATATCATGTTTGGTACTGTTTTATTCATTTTACACTATATAAACGATTTTATTCCATGATATGTCTCATTGCCTCTTAACAATATGGCTGACCAATGACAACCGAGGAACAAGGACATGTACCGTTCAGAACTACAACAGCGCATTCGCTAATTGGCGCACTTTCTTCATTTTTTGAAAAACTAATAAAATTTTTATACTATGGGTTTGAATTTTGCATCACCCTGTATATATTTTCCATACAACAACCAAATATACTACCTAAGAATTGCAAACATGATAAAATGGTAAGAAAATCTACACATTATAACAAAAAATTTTAAAAAATGAAGATAGTACCTGTTGTTATACATGAAGCAATATAACCCTTGCAGAATTGATGAGACCACGTGACACTCATCCTAAGTAGAAAAAGTATGTCTTCAAACACGAATTTCTTCACTTTTCTTCTAAACTCAACTAATTGGTATATATATGTTGTTAGGCAACATCTCAACAATATAACATATGTCATTTTTATATATATTATATTGTTGTGCATTCTTCCTAACTACTGTATATTTAAGGCTATATCTCCGAAACTTCTGAATATATTTTAATGAAATAAAGCTCAAATTGAAGAGCTGTACCCTCTTCATATTCTGACTGCAAGCAGCGCCCCCTACAGTAGAAGAAAAGTTATCTTGTGCATATCATGTTTGGTACTGTTTTATTCATTTTACACTATATAAACGATTTTATTCCATGATATGTCTCATTGCCTCTTAACAATATGGCTGACCAATGACAACCGAGGAACAAGGACATGTACCGTTCAGAACTACATACAGCGCATTCGCTAATTGGCGCACTTTCTTCATTTTTTGAAAAACAAATAAAATTTTTATACTATGGGTTTGAATTTTGCATCACCCTGTATATGTTTTCCATACAAGAACCAAATATACTACCTAAGAATTGCAAACATGATAAAATGGTAAGAAAATCTACACATTGCAACAAATAATTTTAAAAAATGAAGATAGTACCTGTTGTTATACATGAAGCAATATAACCCTTGCAGAATTGATGAGACCACGTGACACTCATCCTAAGTAGAAAAAGTATGTCTTCAAACACGAATTTCTTCACTTTTCTTCTAAACTCAACTAATTGGTATATATATGTTGTTAGGCAACATCTCAACAATATAACATATGTCATTTTTATATATATTATATTGTTGTGCATTCTTCCTAACTACTGTATATTTAAGGCTATATCTCCGAAACTTCTGAATATATTTTAATGAAATAAAGCTCAAATTGAAGAGCTGTACCCTCTTCATATTCTGACTGCAAGCAGCGCCCCCTACAGTAGAAGAAAAGTTATCTTGTGCATATCATGTTTGGTACTGTTTTATTCATTTTACACTATATAAACGATTTTATTCCATGATATGTCTCATTGCCTCTTAACAATATGGCTGACCAATGACAACCGAGGAACAAGGACATGTACCGTTCAGAACTACATACAGCGCATTCGCTAATTGGCGCACTTTCTTCATTTTTTGAAAAACAAATAAAATTTTTATACTATGGGTTTGAATTTTGCATCACCCTGTATATGTTTTCCATACAAGAACCAAATATACTACCTAAGAATTGCAAACATGATAAAATGGTAAGAAAATCTACACATTGCAACAAATAATTTTAAAAAATGAAGATAGTACCTGTTGTTATACATGAAGCAATATAACCCTTGCAGAATTGATGAGACCACGTGACACTCATCCTAAGTAGAAAAAGTATGTCTTCAAACACGAATTTCTTCACTTTTCTTCTAAACTCAACTAATTGGTATATATATGTTGTTAGGCAACATCTCAACAATATAACATATGTCATTTTTATATATATTATATTGTTGTGCATTCTTCCTAACTACTGTATATTTAAGGCTATATCTCCGAAACTTCTGAATATATTTTAATGAAATAAAGCTCAAATTGAAGAGCTGTACCCTCTTCATATTCTGACTGCAAGCAGCGCCCCCTACAGTAGAAGAAAAGTTATCTTGTGCATATCATGTTTGGTACTGTTTTATTCATTTTACACTATATAAACGATTTTATTCCATGATATGTCTCATTGCCTCTTAACAATATGGCTGACCAATGACAACCGAGGAACAAGGACATGTACCGTTCAGAACTACAACAGCGCATTCGCTAATTGGCGCACTTTCTTCATTTTTTGAAAAACTAATAAAATTTTTATACTATGGGTTTGAATTTTGCATCACCCTGTATATATTTTCCATACAACAACCAAATATACTACCTAAGAATTGCAAACATGATAAAATGGTAAGAAAATCTACACATTATAACAAAAAATTTTAAAAAATGAAGATAGTACCTGTTGTTATACATGAAGCAATATAACCCTTGCAGAATTGATGAGACCACGTGACACTCATCCTAAGTAGAAAAAGTATGTCTTCAAACACGAATTTCTTCACTTTTCTTCTAAACTCAACTAATTGGTATATATATGTTGTTAGGCAACATCTCAACAATATAACATATGTCATTTTTATATATATTATATTGTTGTGCATTCTTCCTAACTACTGTATATTTAAGGCTATATCTCCGAAACTTCTGAATATATTTTAATGAAATAAAGCTCAAATTGAAGAGCTGTACCCTCTTCATATTCTGACTGCAAGCAGCGCCCCCTACAGTAGAAGAAAAGTTATCTTGTGCATATCATGTTTGGTACTGTTTTATTCATTTTACACTATATAAACGATTTTATTCCATGATATGTCTCATTGCCTCTTAACAATATGGCTGACCAATGACAACCGAGGAACAAGGACATGTACCGTTCAGAACTACATACAGCGCATTCGCTAATTGGCGCACTTTCTTCATTTTTTGAAAAACAAATAAAATTTTTATACTATGGGTTTGAATTTTGCATCACCCTGTATATGTTTTCCATACAAGAACCAAATATACTACCTAAGAATTGCAAACATGATAAAATGGTAAGAAAATCTACACATTGCAACAAATAATTTTAAAAAATGAAGATAGTACCTGTTGTTATACATGAAGCAATATAACCCTTGCAGAATTGATGAGACCACGTGACACTCATCCTAAGTAGAAAAAGTATGTCTTCAAACACGAATTTCTTCACTTTTCTTCTAAACTCAACTAATTGGTATATATATGTTGTTAGGCAACATCTCAACAATATAACATATGTCATTTTTATATATATTATATTGTTGTGCATTCTTCCTAACTACTGTATATTTAAGGCTATATCTCCGAAACTTCTGAATATATTTTAATGAAATAAAGCTCAAATTGAAGAGCTGTACCCTCTTCATATTCTGACTGCAAGCAGCGCCCCCTACAGTAGAAGAAAAGTTATCTTGTGCATATCATGTTTGGTACTGTTTTATTCATTTTACACTATATAAACGATTTTATTCCATGATATGTCTCATTGCCTCTTAACAATATGGCTGACCAATGACAACCGAGGAACAAGGACATGTACCGTTCAGAACTACATACAGCGCATTCGCTAATTGGCGCACTTTCTTCATTTTTTGAAAAACTAATAAATTTTTTATACTATGGGTTTGAATTTTGCATCACCCTGTATATGTTTTCCATACAAGAACCAAATATACTACCTAAGAATTGCAAACATGATAAAATGGTAAGAAAATCTACACATTGCAACAAATAATTTTAAAAAATGAAGATAGTACCTGTTGTTATACATGAAGCAATATAACCCTTGCAGAATTGATGAGACCACGTGACACTCATCCTAAGTAGAAAAAGTATGTCTTCAAACACGAATTTCTTCACTTTTCTTCTAAACTCAACTAATTGGTATATATATGTTGTTAGGCAACATCTCAACAATATAACATATGTCATTTTTATATATATTATATTGTTGTGCATTCTTCCTAACTACTGTATATTTAAGGCTATATCTCCGAAACTTCTGAATATATTTTAATGAAATAAAGCTCAAATTGAAGAGCTGTACCCTCTTCATATTCTGACTGCAAGCAGCGCCCCCTACAGTAGAAGAAAAGTTATCTTGTGCATATCATGTTTGGTACTGTTTTATTCATTTTACACTATATAAACGATTTTATTCCATGATATGTCTCATTGCCTCTTAACAATATGGCTGACCAATGACAACCGAGGAACAAGGACATGTACCGTTCAGAACTACAACAGCGCATTCGCTAATTGGCGCACTTTCTTCATTTTTTGAAAAACTAATAAAATTTTTATACTATGGGTTTGAATTTTGCATCACCCTGTATATATTTTCCATACAACAACCAAATATACTACCTAAGAATTGCAAACATGATAAAATGGTAAGAAAATCTACACATTATAACAAAAAATTTTAAAAAATGAAGATAGTACCTGTTGTTATACATGAAGCAATATAACCCTTGCAGAATTGATGAGACCACGTGACACTCATCCTAAGTAGAAAAAGTATGTCTTCAAACACGAATTTCTTCACTTTTCTTCTAAACTCAACTAATTGGTATATATATGTTGTTAGGCAACATCTCAACAATATAACATATGTCATTTTTATATATATTATATTGTTGTGCATTCTTCCTAACTACTGTATATTTAAGGCTATATCTCCGAAACTTCTGAATATATTTTAATGAAATAAAGCTCAAATTGAAGAGCTGTACCCTCTTCATATTCTGACTGCAAGCAGCGCCCCCTACAGTAGAAGAAAAGTTATCTTGTGCATATCATGTTTGGTACTGTTTTATTCATTTTACACTATATAAACGATTTTATTCCATGATATGTCTCATTGCCTCTTAACAATATGGCTGACCAATGACAACCGAGGAACAAGGACATGTACCGTTCAGAACTACATACAGCGCATTCGCTAATTGGCGCACTTTCTTCATTTTTTGAAAAACAAATAAAATTTTTATACTATGGGTTTGAATTTTGCATCACCCTGTATATGTTTTCCATACAAGAACCAAATATACTACCTAAGAATTGCAAACATGATAAAATGGTAAGAAAATCTACACATTGCAACAAATAATTTTAAAAAATGAAGATAGTACCTGTTGTTATACATGAAGCAATATAACCCTTGCAGAATTGATGAGACCACGTGACACTCATCCTAAGTAGAAAAAGTATGTCTTCAAACACGAATTTCTTCACTTTTCTTCTAAACTCAACTAATTGGTATATATATGTTGTTAGGCAACATCTCAACAATATAACATATGTCATTTTTATATATATTATATTGTTGTGCATTCTTCCTAACTACTGTATATTTAAGGCTATATCTCCGAAACTTCTGAATATATTTTAATGAAATAAAGCTCAAATTGAAGAGCTGTACCCTCTTCATATTCTGACTGCAAGCAGCGCCCCCTACAGTAGAAGAAAAGTTATCTTGTGCATATCATGTTTGGTACTGTTTTATTCATTTTACACTATATAAACGATTTTATTCCATGATATGTCTCATTGCCTCTTAACAATATGGCTGACCAATGACAACCGAGGAACAAGGACATGTACCGTTCAGAACTACATACAGCGCATTCGCTAATTGGCGCACTTTCTTCATTTTTTGAAAAACAAATAAAATTTTTATACTATGGGTTTGAATTTTGCATCACCCTGTATATGTTTTCCATACAAGAACCAAATATACTACCTAAGAATTGCAAACATGATAAAATGGTAAGAAAATCTACACATTGCAACAAATAATTTTAAAAAATGAAGATAGTACCTGTTGTTATACATGAAGCAATATAACCCTTGCAGAATTGATGAGACCACGTGACACTCATCCTAAGTAGAAAAAGTATGTCTTCAAACACGAATTTCTTCACTTTTCTTCTAAACTCAACTAATTGGTATATATATGTTGTTAGGCAACATCTCAACAATATAACATATGTCATTTTTATATATATTATATTGTTGTGCATTCTTCCTAACTACTGTATATTTAAGGCTATATCTCCGAAACTTCTGAATATATTTTAATGAAATAAAGCTCAAATTGAAGAGCTGTACCCTCTTCATATTCTGACTGCAAGCAGCGCCCCCTACAGTAGAAGAAAAGTTATCTTGTGCATATCATGTTTGGTACTGTTTTATTCATTTTACACTATATAAACGATTTTATTCCATGATATGTCTCATTGCCTCTTAACAATATGGCTGACCAATGACAACCGAGGAACAAGGACATGTACCGTTCAGAACTACATACAGCGCATTCGCTAATTGGCGCACTTTCTTCATTTTTCGAAAAACTAATAAAATTATTATACTATGGGTTTGAATTTTGCATCACCCTGTATATATTTTCCATACAACAACCAAATATACTACCTAAGAATTGCAAACATGATAAAATGGTAAGAAAATCTACACATTATAACAAAAAATTTTAAAAAATGAAGATAGTACCTGTTGTTATACATGAAGCAATATAACCCTTGCAGAATTGATGAGACCACGTGACACTCATCCTAAGTAGAAAAAGTATGTCTTCAAACACGAATTTCTTCACTTTTCTTCTAAACTCAACTAATTGGTATATATATGTTGTCAGGCAACATTTCAACAATATAACATATGTCATTTTTTTATATATTATATTGTTGTGCATTCTTCCTAACTACTGTATATTTAAGGCTATATCTCTGAAACTTCTGAATATATTTTAATGAAATAAAGCTCAAATTGAAGAGCTGTACCCTCTTCATACTCTGACTGCAAGCAGCGCCCCCTACTGTAGAAGGAAAGTTATCTTGTGCATATCATGTTTGGTACTGTTTTATTCATTTTACACTATATAAACGATTTCATTCCATGATATGTCTCATTGCCTCTTAACAATATGGCTGACCAATGACAACCGAGGAACAAGTACATGTACCGTTCAGAACTACATACAGCGCATTCGCTAATTGGCGCACTTTCTTCATTTTTTGAAAAACAAATAAAATTTTTAAACTATGGGTATGAATTTTGCATCACCCTGTATATGTTTTCCATACAAGAACCAAATATACTACCTAAGAATTGCAAACATGATAAAATGGTAAGAAAATCTACACATTGCAACAAATAATTTTAAAAAATGAAGATAGTACCTGTTGTCATACATGAAGCAATATAACCCTTGCAGAATTGATGAGACCACGTGACACTCATCCTAAGTAGAAAAAGTATGTCTTCAAACACGAATTTCTTCACTTTTCTTCTAAACTCAACTAATTGGTATATATATGTTGTTAGGCAACATCTCAACAATATAACATATGTCATTTTTATATATATTATATTGTTGTGCATTCTTCCTAACTACTGTATATTTAAGGCTATATCTCCGAAACTTCTGAATATATTTTAATGAAATAAAGCTCAAATTGAAGAGCTGTACCCTCTTCATACTCTGACTGCAAGCAGCGCCCCCTACTGTAGAAGGAAAGTTATCTTGTGCATATCATGTTTGGTACTGTTTTATTCATTTTACACTATATAAACGATTTCATTCCATGATATGTCTCATTGCCTCTTAACAATATGGCTGACCAATGACAACCGAGGAACAAGTACATGTACCGTTCAGAACTACATACAGCGCATTCGCTAATTGGCGCACTTTCTTCATTTTTTGAAAAACAAATAAAATTTTTAAACTATGGGTATGAATTTTGCATCACCCTGTATATGTTTTCCATACAAGAACCAAATATACTACCTAAGAATTGCAAACATGATAAAATGGTAAGAAAATCTACACATTGCAACAAATAATTTTAAAAAATGAAGATAGTACCTGTTGTCATACATGAAGCAATATAACCCTTGCAGAATTGATGAGACCACGTGACACTCATCCTAAGTAGAAAAAGTATGTCTTCAAACACGAATTTCTTCACTTTTCTTCTAAACTCAACTAATTGGTATATATATGTTGTTAGGCAACATCTCAACAATATAACATATGTCATTTTTATATATATTATATTGTTGTGCATTCTTCCTAACTACTGTATATTTAAGGCTATATCTCCGAAACTTCTGAATATATTTTAATGAAATAAAGCTCAAATTGAAGAGCTGTACCCTCTTCATATTCTGACTGCAAGCAGCGCCCCCTACAGTAGAAGAAAAGTTATCTTGTGCATATCATGTTTGGTACTGTTTTATTCATTTTACACTATATAAACGATTTTATTCCATGATATGTCTCATTGCCTCTTAACAATATGGCTGACCAATGACAACCGAGGAACAAGGACATGTACCGTTCAGAACTACATACAGCGCATTCGCTAATTGGCGCACTTTCTTCATTTTTTGAAAAACAAATAAAATTTTTATACTATGGGTTTGAATTTTGCATCACCCTGTATATGTTTTCCATACAAGAACCAAATATACTACCTAAGAATTGCAAACATGATAAAATGGTAAGAAAATCTACACATTGCAACAAATAATTTTAAAAAATGAAGATAGTACCTGTTGTTATACATGAAGCAATATAACCCTTGCAGAATTGATGAGACCACGTGACACTCATCCTAAGTAGAAAAAGTATGTCTTCAAACACGAATTTCTTCACTTTTCTTCTAAACTCAACTAATTGGTATATATATGTTGTTAGGCAACATCTCAACAATATAACATATGTCATTTTTATATATATTATATTGTTGTGCATTCTTCCTAACTACTGTATATTTAAGGCTATATCTCCGAAACTTCTGAATATATTTTAATGAAATAAAGCTCAAATTGAAGAGCTGTACCCTCTTCATATTCTGACTGCAAGCAGCGCCCCCTACAGTAGAAGAAAAGTTATCTTGTGCATATCATGTTTGGTACTGTTTTATTCATTTTACACTATATAAACGATTTTATTCCATGATATGTCTCATTGCCTCTTAACAATATGGCTGACCAATGACAACCGAGGAACAAGGACATGTACCGTTCAGAACTACATACAGCGCATTCGCTAATTGGCGCACTTTCTTCATTTTTCGAAAAACTAATAAAATTATTATACTATGGGTTTGAATTTTGCATCACCCTGTATATATTTTCCATACAACAACCAAATATACTACCTAAGAATTGCAAACATGATAAAATGGTAAGAAAATCTACACATTATAACAAAAAATTTTAAAAAATGAAGATAGTACCTGTTGTTATACATGAAGCAATATAACCCTTGCAGAATTGATGAGACCACGTGACACTCATCCTAAGTAGAAAAAGTATGTCTTCAAACACGAATTTCTTCACTTTTCTTCTAAACTCAACTAATTGGTATATATATGTTGTCAGGCAACATTTCAACAATATAACATATGTCATTTTTTTATATATTATATTGTTGTGCATTCTTCCTAACTACTGTATATTTAAGGCTATATCTCTGAAACTTCTGAATATATTTTAATGAAATAAAGCTCAAATTGAAGAGCTGTACCCTCTTCATACTCTGACTGCAAGCAGCGCCCCCTACTGTAGAAGGAAAGTTATCTTGTGCATATCATGTTTGGTACTGTTTTATTCATTTTACACTATATAAACGATTTCATTCCATGATATGTCTCATTGCCTCTTAACAATATGGCTGACCAATGACAACCGAGGAACAAGTACATGTACCGTTCAGAACTACATACAGCGCATTCGCTAATTGGCGCACTTTCTTCATTTTTTGAAAAACAAATAAAATTTTTAAACTATGGGTATGAATTTTGCATCACCCTGTATATGTTTTCCATACAAGAACCAAATATACTACCTAAGAATTGCAAACATGATAAAATGGTAAGAAAATCTACACATTGCAACAAATAATTTTAAAAAATGAAGATAGTACCTGTTGTCATACATGAAGCAATATAACCCTTGCAGAATTGATGAGACCACGTGACACTCATCCTAAGTAGAAAAAGTATGTCTTCAAACACGAATTTCTTCACTTTTCTTCTAAACTCAACTAATTGGTATATATATGTTGTTAGGCAACATCTCAACAATATAACATATGTCATTTTTATATATATTATATTGTTGTGCATTCTTCCTAACTACTGTATATTTAAGGCTATATCTCCGAAACTTCTGAATATATTTTAATGAAATAAAGCTCAAATTGAAGAGCTGTACCCTCTTCATACTCTGACTGCAAGCAGCGCCCCCTACTGTAGAAGGAAAGTTATCTTGTGCATATCATGTTTGGTACTGTTTTATTCATTTTACACTATATAAACGATTTCATTCCATGATATGTCTCATTGCCTCTTAACAATATGGCTGACCAATGACAACCGAGGAACAAGTACATGTACCGTTCAGAACTACATACAGCGCATTCGCTAATTGGCGCACTTTCTTCATTTTTTGAAAAACAAATAAAATTTTTAAACTATGGGTATGAATTTTGCATCACCCTGTATATGTTTTCCATACAAGAACCAAATATACTACCTAAGAATTGCAAACATGATAAAATGGTAAGAAAATCTACACATTGCAACAAATAATTTTAAAAAATGAAGATAGTACCTGTTGTCATACATGAAGCAATATAACCCTTGCAGAATTGATGAGACCACGTGACACTCATCCTAAGTAGAAAAAGTATGTCTTCAAACACGAATTTCTTCACTTTTCTTCTAAACTCAACTAATTGGTATATATATGTTGTTAGGCAACATCTCAACAATATAACATATGTCATTTTTATATATATTATATTGTTGTGCATTCTTCCTAACTACTGTATATTTAAGGCTATATCTCCGAAACTTCTGAATATATTTTAATGAAATAAAGCTCAAATTGAAGAGCTGTACCCTCTTCATATTCTGACTGCAAGCAGCGCCCCCTACAGTAGAAGAAAAGTTATCTTGTGCATATCATGTTTGGTACTGTTTTATTCATTTTACACTATATAAACGATTTTATTCCACGATATGTCTCATTGCTTCATAACAATATGGCTGACCAATGACAACCGAGGAATAATTACATGTACCGTTCAGAACTACATACAGCGCATTCGCTAATTGGCGCACTTTCTTCATTTTTTGAAAAACAAATAAAATTTTTATACTATGGGTTTGAATTTTGCATCACCCTGTATATGTTTTCCATACAACAACCAAATATACTACCTAAGAATTGCAAACATGATAAAATGGTAAGAAAATCTACACATTATAACAAAAAATTTTAAAAAATGAAGATAGTACCTGTTGTTATACATGAAGCAATATAACCCTTGCAGAATTGATGAGACCACGTGACACTCATCCTAAGTAGAAAAAGTATGTCTTCAAACACGAATTTCTTCACTTTTTCTTCTAAACTCAACTAATTGGTATATATATGTTGTTAGGCAACATCTCAACAATATAACATATGTCATTTTTATATATATTATATTGTTGTGCATTCTTCCTAACTACTGTATATTTAAGGCTATATCTCCGAAACTTCTGAATATATTTTAATGAAATAAAGCTCAAATTGAAGAGCTGTACCCTCTTCATATTCTGACTGCAAGCAGCGCCCCCTACTGTAGAAGGAAAGTTATCTTGTGCATATCATGTTTGGTACTGTTTTATTCATTTTACACTATATAAACGATTTCATTCCATGATATGTCTCATTGCCTCTTAACAATATGGCTGACCAATGACAACCGAGGAACAAGGACATGTACCGTTCAGAACTACATACAGCGCATTCGCTAATTGGCGCACTTTCTTCATTTTTTGAAAACCAAATAAAATTTTTATACTATGGGTTTGAATTTTGCATCACCCTGTATATGTTTTCCATACAAGAACCAAATATACTACCTAAGAATTGCAAACATGATAAAATGGTAAGAAAATCTACACATTGCAACAAATAATTTTAAAAAATGAAGATAGTACCTGTTGTTATACATGAAGCAATATAACCCTTGCAGAATTGATGAGACCACGTGACACTCATCCTAAGTAGAAAAAGTATGTCTTCAAACACGAATTTCTTCACTTTTCTTCTAAACTCAACTAATTGGTATATATATGTTGTTAGGCAACATCTCAACAAAATAACATATGTCATTTTTATATATATTATATTGTTGTGCATTCTTCCTAACTACTGTATATTTAAGGCTATATCTCCGAAACTTCTGAATATATTTTAATGAAATAAAGCTCAAATTGAAGAGCTGTACCCTCTTCATATTCTGACTGCAAGCAGCGCCCCCTACAGTAGAAGAAAAGTTATCTTGTGCATATCATGTTTGGTACTGTTTTATTCATTTTACACTATATAAACGATTTTATTCCATGATATGTCTCATTGCCTCTTAACAATATGGCTGACCAATGACAACCGAGGAACAAGGACATGTACCGTTCAGAACTACATACAGCGCATTCGCTAATTGGCGCACTTTCTTCATTTTTTGAAAAACAAATAAAATTTTTATACTATGGGTTTGAATTTTGCATCACCCTGTATATATTTTCCATACAACAACCAAATATACTACCTAAGAATTGCAAACATGATAAAATGGTAAGAAAATCTACACATTATAACAAAAAATTTTAAAAAATGAAGATAGTACCTGTTGTTATACATGAAGCAATATAACCCTTGCAGAATTGATGAGACCACGTGACACTCATCCTAAGTAGAAAAAGTATGTCTTCAAACACGAATTTCTTCACTTTTCTTCTAAACTCAACTAATTGGTATATATATGTTGTTAGGCAACATCTCAACAATATAACATATGTCATTTTTATATATATTATATTGTTGTGCATTCTTCCTAACTACTGTATATTTAAGGCTATATCTCCGAAACTTCTGAATATATTTTAATGAAATAAAGCTCAAATTGAAGAGCTGTACCCTCTTCATACTCTGACTGCAAGCAGCGCCCCCTACTGTAGAAGGAAAGTTATCTTGTGCATATCATGTTTGGTACTGTTTTATTCATTTTACACTATATAAACGATTTCATTCCATGATATGTCTCATTGCCTCTTAACAATATGGCTGACCAATGACAACCGAGGAACAAGTACATGTACCGTTCAGAACTACATACAGCGCATTCGCTAATTGGCGCACTTTCTTCATTTTTTGAAAAACAAATAAAATTTTTAAACTATGGGTATGAATTTTGCATCACCCTGTATATGTTTTCCATACAAGAACCAAATATACTACCTAAGAATTGCAAACATGATAAAATGGTAAGAAAATCTACACATTGCAACAAATAATTTTAAAAAATGAAGATAGTACCTGTTGTCATACATGAAGCAATATAACCCTTGCAGAATTGATGAGACCACGTGACACTCATCCTAAGTAGAAAAAGTATGTCTTCAAACACGAATTTCTTCACTTTTCTTCTAAACTCAACTAATTGGTATATATATGTTGTTAGGCAACATCTCAACAATATAACATATGTCATTTTTATATATATTATATTGTTGTGCATTCTTCCTAACTACTGTATATTTAAGGCTATATCTCCGAAACTTCTGAATATATTTTAATGAAATAAAGCTCAAATTGAAGAGCTGTACCCTCTTCATATTCTGACTGCAAGCAGCGCCCCCTACAGTAGAAGAAAAGTTATCTTGTGCATATCATGTTTGGTACTGTTTTATTCATTTTACACTATATAAACGATTTTATTCCACGATATGTCTCATTGCTTCATAACAATATGGCTGACCAATGACAACCGAGGAATAATTACATGTACCGTTCAGAACTACATACAGCGCATTCGCTAATTGGCGCACTTTCTTCATTTTTTGAAAAACAAATAAAATTTTTATACTATGGGTTTGAATTTTGCATCACCCTGTATATGTTTTCCATACAACAACCAAATATACTACCTAAGAATTGCAAACATGATAAAATGGTAAGAAAATCTACACATTATAACAAAAAATTTTAAAAAATGAAGATAGTACCTGTTGTTATACATGAAGCAATATAACCCTTGCAGAATTGATGAGACCACGTGACACTCATCCTAAGTAGAAAAAGTATGTCTTCAAACACGAATTTCTTCACTTTTTCTTCTAAACTCAACTAATTGGTATATATATGTTGTTAGGCAACATCTCAACAATATAACATATGTCATTTTTATATATATTATATTGTTGTGCATTCTTCCTAACTACTGTATATTTAAGGCTATATCTCCGAAACTTCTGAATATATTTTAATGAAATAAAGCTCAAATTGAAGAGCTGTACCCTCTTCATATTCTGACTGCAAGCAGCGCCCCCTACTGTAGAAGGAAAGTTATCTTGTGCATATCATGTTTGGTACTGTTTTATTCATTTTACACTATATAAACGATTTCATTCCATGATATGTCTCATTGCCTCTTAACAATATGGCTGACCAATGACAACCGAGGAACAAGGACATGTACCGTTCAGAACTACATACAGCGCATTCGCTAATTGGCGCACTTTCTTCATTTTTTGAAAACCAAATAAAATTTTTATACTATGGGTTTGAATTTTGCATCACCCTGTATATGTTTTCCATACAAGAACCAAATATACTACCTAAGAATTGCAAACATGATAAAATGGTAAGAAAATCTACACATTGCAACAAATAATTTTAAAAAATGAAGATAGTACCTGTTGTTATACATGAAGCAATATAACCCTTGCAGAATTGATGAGACCACGTGACACTCATCCTAAGTAGAAAAAGTATGTCTTCAAACACGAATTTCTTCACTTTTCTTCTAAACTCAACTAATTGGTATATATATGTTGTTAGGCAACATCTCAACAAAATAACATATGTCATTTTTATATATATTATATTGTTGTGCATTCTTCCTAACTACTGTATATTTAAGGCTATATCTCCGAAACTTCTGAATATATTTTAATGAAATAAAGCTCAAATTGAAGAGCTGTACCCTCTTCATACTCTGACTGCAAGCAGCGCCCCCTACTGTAGAAGGAAAGTTATCTTGTGCATATCATGTTTGGTACTGTTTTATTCATTTTACACTATATAAACGATTTCATTCCATGATATGTCTCATTGCCTCTTAACAATATGGCTGACCAATGACAACCGAGGAACAAGTACATGTACCGTTCAGAACTACATACAGCGCATTCGCTAATTGGCGCACTTTCTTCATTTTTTGAAAAACAAATAAAATTTTTAAACTATGGGTATGAATTTTGCATCACCCTGTATATGTTTTCCATACAAGAACCAAATATACTACCTAAGAATTGCAAACATGATAAAATGGTAAGAAAATCTACACATTGCAACAAATAATTTTAAAAAATGAAGATAGTACCTGTTGTCATACATGAAGCAATATAACCCTTGCAGAATTGATGAGACCACGTGACACTCATCCTAAGTAGAAAAAGTATGTCTTCAAACACGAATTTCTTCACTTTTCTTCTAAACTCAACTAATTGGTATATATATGTTGTTAGGCAACATCTCAACAATATAACATATGTCATTTTTATATATATTATATTGTTGTGCATTCTTCCTAACTACTGTATATTTAAGGCTATATCTCCGAAACTTCTGAATATATTTTAATGAAATAAAGCTCAAATTGAAGAGCTGTACCCTCTTCATATTCTGACTGCAAGCAGCGCCCCCTACAGTAGAAGAAAAGTTATCTTGTGCATATCATGTTTGGTACTGTTTTATTCATTTTACACAATATAAACGATTTTATTCCACGATATGTCTCATTGCTTCATAACAATATGGCTGACCAATGACAACCGAGGAATAATTACATGTACCGTTCAGAACTACATACAGCGCATTCGCTAATTGGCGCACTTTCTTCATTTTTTGAAAAACAAATAAAATTTTTATACTATGGGTTTGAATTTTGCATCACCCTGTATATGTTTTCCATACAACAACCAAATATACTACCTAAGAATTGCAAACATGATAAAATGGTAAGAAAATCTACACATTATAACAAAAAATTTTAAAAAATGAAGATAGTACCTGTTGTTATACATGAAGCAATATAACCCTTGCAGAATTGATGAGACCACGTGACACTCATCCTAAGTAGAAAAAGTATGTCTTCAAACACGAATTTCTTCACTTTTTCTTCTAAACTCAACTAATTGGTATATATATGTTGTTAGGCAACATCTCAACAATATAACATATGTCATTTTTATATATATTATATTGTTGTGCATTCTTCCTAACTACTGTATATTTAAGGCTATATCTCCGAAACTTCTGAATATATTTTAATGAAATAAAGCTCAAATTGAAGAGCTGTACCCTCTTCATATTCTGACTGCAAGCAGCGCCCCCTACTGTAGAAGGAAAGTTATCTTGTGCATATCATGTTTGGTACTGTTTTATTCATTTTACACTATATAAACGATTTCATTCCATGATATGTCTCATTGCCTCTTAACAATATGGCTGACCAATGACAACCGAGGAACAAGGACATGTACCGTTCAGAACTACATACAGCGCATTCGCTAATTGGCGCACTTTCTTCATTTTTTGAAAACCAAATAAAATTTTTATACTATGGGTTTGAATTTTGCATCACCCTGTATATGTTTTCCATACAAGAACCAAATATACTACCTAAGAATTGCAAACATGATAAAATGGTAAGAAAATCTACACATTGCAACAAATAATTTTAAAAAATGAAGATAGTACCTGTTGTTATACATGAAGCAATATAACCCTTGCAGAATTGATGAGACCACGTGACACTCATCCTAAGTAGAAAAAGTATGTCTTCAAACACGAATTTCTTCACTTTTCTTCTAAACTCAACTAATTGGTATATATATGTTGTTAGGCAACATCTCAACAAAATAACATATGTCATTTTTATATATATTATATTGTTGTGCATTCTTCCTAACTACTGTATATTTAAGGCTATATCTCCGAAACTTCTGAATATATTTTAATGAAATAAAGCTCAAATTGAAGAGCTGTACCCTCTTCATATTCTGACTGCAAGCAGCGCCCCCTACAGTAGAAGAAAAGTTATCTTGTGCATATCATGTTTGGTACTGTTTTATTCATTTTACACTATATAAACGATTTTATTCCATGATATGTCTCATTGCCTCTTAACAATATGGCTGACCAATGACAACCGAGGAACAAGGACATGTACCGTTCAGAACTACATACAGCGCATTCGCTAATTGGCGCACTTTCTTCATTTTTTGAAAAACAAATAAAATTTTTATACTATGGGTTTGAATTTTGCATCACCCTGTATATATTTTCCATACAACAACCAAATATACTACCTAAGAATTGCAAACATGATAAAATGGTAAGAAAATCTACACATTATAACAAAAAATTTTAAAAAATGAAGATAGTACCTGTTGTTATACATGAAGCAATATAACCCTTGCAGAATTGATGAGACCACGTGACACTCATCCTAAGTAGAAAAAGTATGTCTTCAAACACGAATTTCTTCACTTTTCTTCTAAACTCAACTAATTGGTATATATATGTTGTTAGGCAACATCTCAACAATATAACATATGTCATTTTTATATATATTATATTGTTGTGCATTCTTCCTAACTACTGTATATTTAAGGCTATATCTCCGAAACTTCTGAATATATTTTAATGAAATAAAGCTCAAATTGAAGAGCTGTACCCTCTTCATACTCTGACTGCAAGCAGCGCCCCCTACTGTAGAAGGAAAGTTATCTTGTGCATATCATGTTTGGTACTGTTTTATTCATTTTACACTATATAAACGATTTCATTCCATGATATGTCTCATTGCCTCTTAACAATATGGCTGACCAATGACAACCGAGGAACAAGTACATGTACCGTTCAGAACTACATACAGCGCATTCGCTAATTGGCGCACTTTCTTCATTTTTTGAAAAACAAATAAAATTTTTAAACTATGGGTATGAATTTTGCATCACCCTGTATATGTTTTCCATACAAGAACCAAATATACTACCTAAGAATTGCAAACATGATAAAATGGTAAGAAAATCTACACATTGCAACAAATAATTTTAAAAAATGAAGATAGTACCTGTTGTCATACATGAAGCAATATAACCCTTGCAGAATTGATGAGACCACGTGACACTCATCCTAAGTAGAAAAAGTATGTCTTCAAACACGAATTTCTTCACTTTTCTTCTAAACTCAACTAATTGGTATATATATGTTGTTAGGCAACATCTCAACAATATAACATATGTCATTTTTATATATATTATATTGTTGTGCATTCTTCCTAACTACTGTATATTTAAGGCTATAT
>NW_027657439.1:0-28448 GCF_964235325.1 Thermobia domestica | reverse complement strand
TTGCACTCACATCATAAAGGGGGCAATGCTCTTCAATTTGAGCTTTATTTCGTTAAAATATGTGCAGAAGTTTCGGAGATATAGCCTTTAGTATATAGTGGTTAGGTGCAATGCACAACAATATAATATATATAAAAATGACATATGTTATATTGTTGAGATGTTACCTAACAACATATTTATACCAAATAGTACAGTTTTGAAGAAAATTGAAGAAAATAGTGTTTGAAGACATACTTTTTCGACTTAAGATGAGTGTCACGTGGTCTCATCAATCCTGCAAGGGTTAAATTGCTTCAAGTATAACAACAGGTACTAACTTCATTTTTTACATTTTTTCTTGTAATCTCTAGATTTTCTTTCCCCTTTATCATGTGTGCAACACTTAGGTAGTATATTTGGTAGTTGTGTAGAAAAAATATACAGGGTGATGCAAAATTTCAACCCTTAATAGTATAAAATTATTGTTTGTTCATCAAGAAATAAAGAAAATGCACCATATACCGAGTGCGCTGTATGTAGTTCTGAATGGTACATGTTCTTACTCCTCGGTTGTCATTCGTCAGCCATATTGTTATGAGGCAATGAGACATATTATGGGATAAAATCTGTTATATTCTGCAAAAAACAGTTAGAAAGTACCAAATATGATATATACAAGGTAACTTCCCGTCTACGGTAGAGGACTCTGCTTGCACTCACATCATAAAGGGGGCAATGCTCTTCAATTTGAGCTTTATTTCGTTAAAATATGTGCAGAAGTTTCGGAGATATAGCCTTTAGTATATAGTGGTTAGGTGCAATGCACAACAATATAATATATATAAAAATTACATATGTTATATTGTTGAGATGTTACCTAACAACATATTTATACCAAATAGTACAGTTTTGAAGAAAATTGAAGAAAATAGTGTTTGAAGACATACTTTTTCGACTTAAGATGAGTGTCACGTGGTCTCATCAATCCTGCAAGGGTTAAATTGCTTCAAGTATAACAACAGGTACTAACTTCATTTTTTACATTTTTTCTTGTAATCTATAGATTTTCTTTCCCCTTTATCATGTGTGCAACACTTAGGTAGTATATTTGGTAGTTGTGTAGAAAAAATATACAGGGTGATGCAAAATTTCAACCCTTAATAGTATAAAATTATTGTTTGTTCATCAAGAAATAAAGAAAATGCACCATATACCGAGTGCGCTGTATGTAGTTCTGAATGGTACATGTTCTTACTCCTCGGTTGTCATTCGTCAGCCATATTGTTATGAGGCAATGAGACATATTATGGGATAAAATCTGTTATATTCTGCAAAAAACAGTTAGAAAGTACCAAATATGATATATACAAGGTAACTTCCCGTCTACGGTAGAGGACTCTGCTTGCACTCACATCATAAAGGGGGCAATGCTCTTCAATTTGAGCTTTATTTCGTTAAAATATGTGCAGAAGTTTCGGAGATATAGCCTTTAGTATATAGTGGTTAGGTGCAATGCACAACAATATAATATATATAAAAATGACATATGTTATATTGTTGAGATGTTACCTAACAACATATTTATACCAAATAGTACAGTTTTGAAGAAAATTGAAGAAAATAGTGTTTGAAGACATACTTTTTCGACTTAAGATGAGTGTCACGTGGTCTCATCAATCCTGCAAGGGTTAAATTGCTTCAAGTATAACAACAGGTACTAACTTCATTTTTTACATTTTTTCTTGTAATCTATAGATTTTCTTTCCCCTTTATCATGTGTGCAACACTTAGGTAGTATATTTGGTAGTTGTGTAGAAAAAATATACAGGGTGATGCAAAATTTCAACCCTTAATAGTATAAAATTATTGTTTGTTCATCAAGAAATAAAGAAAATGCACCATATACCGAGTGCGCTGTATGTAGTTCTGAATGGTACATGTTCTTACTCCTCGGTTGTCATTCGTCAGCCATATTGTTATGAGGCAATGAGACATATTATGGGATAAAATCTGTTATATTCTGCAAAAAACAGTTAGAAAGTACCAAATATGATATATACAAGGTAACTTCCCGTCTACGGTAGAGGACTCTGCTTGCAGTCACATCATAAAGGGGGCAATGCTCTTCAATTTGAGCTTTATTTCGTTAAAATATGTGCAGAGGTTTCGGAGATATAGCCTTTAGTATATAGTGGTTAGGTGCAATGCACAACAATATAATATATATAAAAATGACATATGTTATATTGTTGAGATGTTACCTAACAACATATTTATACCTTATAGTACAGTTTTGAAGAAAATTGAAGAAAATAGTGCTTGAAGACATACTTTTTCGACTTAAGATGAGTGTCACGTGGTCTCATCAATCCTGCAAGGGTTAAATTGCTTCAAGTATAACAACAGGTACTAACTTCATTTTTTACATTTTTTCTTGTAATCTCTAGATTTTCTTTCCCCTTTATCATGTGTGCAACACTTAGGTAGTATATTTGGTAGTTGTGTAGAAAAAATATACAGGGTGATGCAAAATTTCAACCCTTAATAGTATAAAATTATTGTTTGTTCATCAAGAAATAAAGAAAATGCACCATATACCGAGTGCGCTGTATGTAGTTCTGAATGGTACATGTTCTTACTCCTCGGTTGTCATTCGTCAGCCATATTGTTATGAGGCAATGAGACATATTATGGGATAAAATCTGTTATATTCTGCAAAAAACAGTTAGAAAGTACCAAATATGATATATACAAGGTAACTTCCCGTCTACGGTAGAGGACTCTGCTTGCACTCACATCATAAAGGGGGCAATGCTCTTCAATTTGAGCTTTATTTCGTTAAAATATGTGCAGAAGTTTCGGAGATATAGCCTTTAGTATATAGTGGTTAGGTGCAATGCACAACAATATAATATATATAAAAATGACATATGTTATATTGTTGAGATGTTACCTAACAACATATTTATACCAAATAGTACAGTTTTGAAGAAAATTGAAGAAAATAGTGTTTGAAGACATACTTTTTCGACTTAAGATGAGTGTCACGTGGTCTCATCAATCCTGCAAGGGTTAAATTGCTTCAAGTATAACAACAGGTACTAACTTCATTTTTTACATTTTTTCTTGTAATCTATAGATTTTCTTTCCCCTTTATCATGTGTGCAACACTTAGGTAGTATATTTGGTAGTTGTGTAGAAAAAATATACAGGGTGATGCAAAATTTCAACCCTTAATAGTATAAAATTATTGTTTGTTCATCAAGAAATAAAGAAAATGCACCATATACCGAGTGCGCTGTATGTAGTTCTGAATGGTACATGTTCTTACTCCTCGGTTGTCATTCGTCAGCCATATTGTTATGAGGCAATGAGACATATTATGGGATAAAATCTGTTATATTCTGCAAAAAACAGTTAGAAAGTACCAAATATGATATATACAAGGTAACTTCCCGTCTACGGTAGAGGACTCTGCTTGCACTCACATCATAAAGGGGGCAATGCTCTTCAATTTGAGCTTTATTTCGTTAAAATATGTGCAGAAGTTTCGGAGATATAGCCTTTAGTATATAGTGGTTAGGTGCAATGCACAACAATATAATATATATAAAAATGACATATGTTATATTGTTGAGATGTTACCTAACAACATATTTATACCTTATAGTACAGTTTTGAAGAAAATTGAAGAAAATAGTGCTTGAAGACATACTTTTTCGACTTAAGATGAGTGTCACGTGGTCTCATCAATCCTGCAAGGGTTAAATTGCTTCAAGTATAACAACAGGTACTAACTTCATTTTTTACATTTTTTCTTGTAATCTATAGATTTTCTTTCCCCTTTATCATGTGTGCAACACTTAGGTAGTATATTTGGTAGTTGTGTAGAAAAAATATACAGGGTGATGCAAAATTTCAACCCTTAATAGTATAAAATTATTGTTTGTTCATCAAGAAATAAAGAAAATGCACCATATACCGATTGCGCTGTATGTAGTTCTGAATGGTACATGTTCTTACTCCTCGGTTGTCATTCGTCAGCCATATTGTTATGAGGCAATGAGACATATTATGGGATAAAATCTGTTATATTCTGCAAAAAACAGTTAGAAAGTACCAAATATGATATATACAAGGTAACTTCCCGTCTACGTTAGAGGACTCTGCTTGCACTCACATCATAAAGGGGGCAATGCTCTTCAATTTGAGCTTTATTTCGTTAAAATATGTGCAGAAGTTTCGGAGATATAGCCTTTAGTATATAGTGGTTAGGTGCAATGCACAACAATATAATATATATAAAAATGACATATGTTATATTGTTGAGATGTTACCTAACAACATATTTATACCAAATAGTACAGTTTTGAAGAAAATTGAAGAAAATAGTGTTTGAAGACATACTTTTTCGACTTAAGATGAGTGTCACGTGGTCTCATCAATCCTGCAAGGGTTAAATTGCTTCAAGTATAACAACAGGTACTAACTTCATTTTTTACATTTTTTCTTGTAATCTATAGATTTTCTTTCCCCTTTATCATGTGTGCAACACTTAGGTAGTATATTTGGTAGTTGTGTAGAAAAAATATACAGGGTGATGCAAAATTTCAACCCTTAATAGTATAAAATTATTGTTTGTTCATCAAGAAATAAAGAAAATGCACCATATACCGATTGCGCTGTATGTAGTTCTGAATGGTACATGTTCTTACTCCTCGGTTGTCATTCGTCAGCCATATTGTTATGAGGCAATGAGACATATTATGGGATAAAATCTGTTATATTCTGCAAAAAACAGTTAGAAAGTACCAAATATGATATATACAAGGTAACTTCCCGTCTACGTTAGAGGACTCTGCTTGCACTCACATCATAAAGGGGGCAATGCTCTTCAATTTGAGCTTTATTTCGTTAAAATATGTGCAGAAGTTTCGGAGATATAGCCTTTAGTATATAGTGGTTAGGTGCAATGCACAACAATATAATATATATAAAAATGACATATGTTATATTGTTGAGATGTTACCTAACAACATATTTATACCAAATAGTACAGTTTTGAAGAAAATTGAAGAAAATAGTGTTTGAAGACATACTTTTTCGACTTAAGATGAGTGTCACGTGGTCTCATCAATCCTGCAAGGGTTAAATTGCTTCAAGTATAACAACAGGTACTAACTTCATTTTTTACATTTTTTCTTGTAATCTATAGATTTTCTTTCCCCTTTATCATGTGTGCAACACTTAGGTAGTATATTTGGTAGTTGTGTAGAAAAAATATACAGGGTGATGCAAAATTTCAACCCTTAATAGTATAAAATTATTGTTTGTTCATCAAGAAATAAAGAAAATGCACCATATACCGATTGCGCTGTATGTAGTTCTGAATGGTACATGTTCTTACTCCTCGGTTGTCATTCGTCAGCCATATTGTTATGAGGCAATGAGACATATTATGGGATAAAATCTGTTATATTCTGCAAAAAACAGTTAGAAAGTACCAAATATGATATATACAAGGTAACTTCCCGTCTACGTTAGAGGACTCTGCTTGCACTCACATCATAAAGGGGGCAATGCTCTTCAATTTGAGCTTTATTTCGTTAAAATATGTGCAGAAGTTTCGGAGATATAGCCTTTAGTATATAGTGGTTAGGTGCAATGCACAACAATATAATATATATAAAAATGACATATGTTATATTGTTGAGATGTTACCTAACAACATATTTATACCAAATAGTACAGTTTTGAAGAAAATTGAAGAAAATAGTGTTTGAAGACATACTTTTTCGACTTAAGATGAGTGTCACGTGGTCTCATCAATCCTGCAAGGGTTAAATTGCTTCAAGTATAACAACAGGTACTAACTTCATTTTTTACATTTTTTCTTGTAATCTATAGATTTTCTTTCCCCTTTATCATGTGTGCAACACTTAGGTAGTATATTTGGTAGTTGTGTAGAAAAAATATACAGGGTGATGCAAAATTTCAACCCTTAATAGTATAAAATTATTGTTTGTTCATCAAGAAATAAAGAAAATGCACCATATACCGAGTGCGCTGTATGTAGTTCTGAATGGTACATGTTCTTACTCCTCGGTTGTCATTCGTCAGCCATATTGTTATGAGGCAATGAGACATATTATGGGATAAAATCTGTTATATTCTGCAAAAAACAGTTAGAAAGTACCAAATATGATATATACAAGGTAACTTCCCGTCTACGGTAGAGGACTCTGCTTGCACTCACATCATAAAGGGGGCAATGCTCTTCAATTTGAGCTTTATTTCGTTAAAATATGTGCAGAAGTTTCGGAGATATAGCCTTTAGTATATAGTGGTTAGGTGCAATGCACAACAATATAATATATATAAAAATGACATATGTTATATTGTTGAGATGTTACCTAACAACATATTTATACCAAATAGTACAGTTTTGAAGAAAATTGAAGAAAATAGTGTTTGAAGACATACTTTTTCGACTTAAGATGAGTGTCACGTGGTCTCATCAATCCTGCAAGGGTTAAATTGCTTCAAGTATAACAACAGGTACTAACTTCATTTTTTACATTTTTTCTTGTAATCTATAGATTTTCTTTCCCCTTTATCATGTGTGCAACACTTAGGTAGTATATTTGGTAGTTGTGTAGAAAAAATATACAGGGTGATGCAAAATTTCAACCCTTAATAGTATAAAATTATTGTTTGTTCATCAAGAAATAAAGAAAATGCACCATATACCGATTGCGCTGTATGTAGTTCTGAATGGTACATGTTCTTACTCCTCGGTTGTCATTCGTCAGCCATATTGTTATGAGGCAATGAGACATATTATGGGATAAAATCTGTTATATTCTGCAAAAAACAGTTAGAAAGTACCAAATATGATATATACAAGGTAACTTCCCGTCTACGTTAGAGGACTCTGCTTGCAGTCACATCATAAAGGGGGCAATGCTCTTCAATTTGAGCTTTATTTCGTTAAAATATGTGCAGAAGTTTCGGAGATATAGCCTTTAGTATATAGTGGTTAGGTGCAATGCACAACAATATAATATATATAAAAATGACATATGTTATATTGTTGAGATGTTACCTAACAACATATTTATACCAAATAGTACAGTTTTGAAGAAAATTGAAGAAAATAGTGTTTGAAGACATACTTTTTCGA
Source organism: Thermobia domestica (assembly GCF_964235325.1). Taxonomy (NCBI): domain Eukaryota; kingdom Metazoa; phylum Arthropoda; class Insecta; order Zygentoma; family Lepismatidae; genus Thermobia; species Thermobia domestica. The sequence continues at coordinate 21,283 of NW_027657439.1, read as the reverse complement.
CTTAAGATGAGTGTCACGTGGTCTCATCAATCCTGCAAGGGTTAAATTGCTTCAAGTATAACAACAGGTACTAACTTCATTTTTTACTTTTTTTCTTGTAATCTATAGATTTTCTTTCCCCTTTATCATGTGTGCAACACTTAGGTAGTATATTTGGTAGTTGTGTAGAAAAAATATACAGGGTGATGCAAAATTTCAACCCTTAATAGTATAAAATTATTGTTTGTTCATCAAGAAATAAAGAAAATGCACCATATACCGAGTGCGCTGTATGTAGTTCTGAATGGTACATGTTCTTACTCCTCGGTTGTCATTCGTCAGCCATATTGTTATGAGGCAATGAGACATATTATGGGATAAAATCTGTTATATTCTGCAAAAAACAGTTAGAAAGTACCAAATATGATATATACAAGGTAACTTCCCGTCTACGGTAGAGGACTCTGCTTGCACTCACATCATAAAGGGGGCAATGCTCTTCAATTTGAGCTTTATTTCGTTAAAATATGTGCAGAAGTTTCGGAGATATAGCCTTTAGTATATAGTGGTTAGGTGCAATGCACAACAATATAATATATATAAAAATGACATATGTTATATTGTTGAGATGTTACCTAACAACATATTTATACCAAATAGTACAGTTTTGAAGAAAATTGAAGAAAATAGTGTTTGAAGACATACTTTTTCGACTTAAGATGAGTGTCACGTGGTCTCATCAATCCTGCAAGGGTTAAATTGCTTCAAGTATAACAACAGGTACTAACTTCATTTTTTACATTTTTTCTTGTAATCTATAGATTTTCTTTCCCCTTTATCATGTGTGCAACACTTAGGTAGTATATTTGGTAGTTGTGTAGAAAAAATATACAGGGTGATGCAAAATTTCAACCCTTAATAGTATAAAATTATTGTTTGTTCATCAAGAAATAAAGAAAATGCACCATATACCGATTGCGCTGTATGTAGTTCTGAATGGTACATGTTCTTACTCCTCGGTTGTCATTCGTCAGCCATATTGTTATGAGGCAATGAGACATATTATGGGATAAAATCTGTTATATTCTGCAAAAAACAGTTAGAAAGTACCAAATATGATATATACAAGGTAACTTCCCGTCTACGTTAGAGGACTCTGCTTGCACTCACATCATAAAGGGGGCAATGCTCTTCAATTTGAGCTTTATTTCGTTAAAATATGTGCAGAAGTTTCGGAGATATAGCCTTTAGTATATAGTGGTTAGGTGCAATGCACAACAATATAATATATATAAAAATGACATATGTTATATTGTTGAGATGTTACCTAACAACATATTTATACCAAATAGTACAGTTTTGAAGAAAATTGAAGAAAATAGTGTTTGAAGACATACTTTTTCGACTTAAGATGAGTGTCACGTGGTCTCATCAATCCTGCAAGGGTTAAATTGCTTCAAGTATAACAACAGGTACTAACTTCATTTTTTACATTTTTTCTTGTAATCTATAGATTTTCTTTCCCCTTTATCATGTGTGCAACACTTAGGTAGTATATTTGGTAGTTGTGTAGAAAAAATATACAGGGTGATGCAAAATTTCAACCCTTAATAGTATAAAATTATTGTTTGTTCATCAAGAAATAAAGAAAATGCACCATATACCGAGTGCGCTGTATGTAGTTCTGAATGGTACATGTTCTTACTCCTCGGTTGTCATTCGTCAGCCATATTGTTATGAGGCAATGAGACATATTATGGGATAAAATCTGTTATATTCTGCAAAAAACAGTTAGAAAGTACCAAATATGATATATACAAGGTAACTTCCCGTCTACGTTAGAGGACTCTGCTTGCAGTCACATCATAAAGGGGGCAATGCTCTTCAATTTGAGCTTTATTTCGTTAAAATATGTGCAGAAGTTTCGGAGATATAGCCTTTAGTATATAGTGGTTAGGTGCAATGCTCAACAATATAATATATATAAAAATGACATATGTTATATTGTTGAGATGTTACCTAACAACATATTTATACCAAATAGTACAGTTTTGAAGAAAATTGAAGAAAATAGTGTTTGAAGACATACTTTTTCGACTTAAGATGAGTGTCACGTGGTCTCATCAATCCTGCAAGGGTTAAATTGCTTCAAGTATAACAACAGGTACTAACTTCATTTTTTACTTTTTTTCTTGTAATCTATAGATTTTCTTTCCCCTTTATCATGTGTGCAACACTTAGGTAGTATATTTGGTAGTTGTGTAGAAAAAATATACAGGGTGATGCAAAATTTCAACCCTTAATAGTATAAAATTATTGTTTGTTCATCAAGAAATAAAGAAAATGCACCATATACCGAGTGCGCTGTATGTAGTTCTGAATGGTACATGTTCTTACTCCTCGGTTGTCATTCGTCAGCCATATTGTTATGAGGCAATGAGACATATTATGGGATAAAATCTGTTATATTCTGCAAAAAACAGTTAGAAAGTACCAAATATGATATATACAAGGTAACTTCCCGTCTACGGTAGAGGACTCTGCTTGCACTCACATCATAAAGGGGGCAATGCTCTTCAATTTGAGCTTTATTTCGTTAAAATATGTGCAGAAGTTTCGGAGATATAGCCTTTAGTATATAGTGGTTAGGTGCAATGCACAACAATATAATATATATAAAAATTACATATGTTATATTGTTGAGATGTTACCTAACAACATATTTATACCAAATAGTACAGTTTTGAAGAAAATTGAAGAAAATAGTGTTTGAAGACATACTTTTTCGACTTAAGATGAGTGTCACGTGGTCTCATCAATCCTGCAAGGGTTAAATTGCTTCAAGTATAACAACAGGTACTAACTTCATTTTTTACATTTTTTCTTGTAATCTATAGATTTTCTTTCCCCTTTATCATGTGTGCAACACTTAGGTAGTATATTTGGTAGTTGTGTAGAAAAAATATACAGGGTGATGCAAAATTTCAACCCTTAATAGTATAAAATTATTGTTTGTTCATCAAGAAATAAAGAAAATGCACCATATACCGATTGCGCTGTATGTAGTTCTGAATGGTACATGTTCTTACTCCTCGGTTGTCATTCGTCAGCCATATTGTTATGAGGCAATGAGACATATTATGGGATAAAATCTGTTATATTCTGCAAAAAACAGTTAGAAAGTACCAAATATGATATATACAAGGTAACTTCCCGTCTACGTTAGAGGACTCTGCTTGCACTCACATCATAAAGGGGGCAATGCTCTTCAATTTGAGCTTTATTTCGTTAAAATATGTGCAGAAGTTTCGGAGATATAGCCTTTAGTATATAGTGGTTAGGTGCAATGCACAACAATATAATATATATAAAAATGACATATGTTATATTGTTGAGATGTTACCTAACAACATATTTATACCAAATAGTACAGTTTTGAAGAAAATTGAAGAAAATAGTGTTTGAAGACATACTTTTTCGACTTAAGATGAGTGTCACGTGGTCTCATCAATCCTGCAAGGGTTAAATTGCTTCAAGTATAACAACAGGTACTAACTTCATTTTTTACATTTTTTCTTGTAATCTATAGATTTTCTTTCCCCTTTATCATGTGTGCAACACTTAGGTAGTATATTTGGTAGTTGTGTAGAAAAAATATACAGGGTGATGCAAAATTTCAACCCTTAATAGTATAAAATTATTGTTTGTTCATCAAGAAATAAAGAAAATGCACCATATACCGATTGCGCTGTATGTAGTTCTGAATGGTACATGTTCTTACTCCTCGGTTGTCATTCGTCAGCCATATTGTTATGAGGCAATGAGACATATTATGGGATAAAATCTGTTATATTCTGCAAAAAACAGTTAGAAAGTACCAAATATGATATATACAAGGTAACTTCCCGTCTACGTTAGAGGACTCTGCTTGCACTCACATCATAAAGGGGGCAATGCTCTTCAATTTGAGCTTTATTTCGTTAAAATATGTGCAGAAGTTTCGGAGATATAGCCTTTAGTATATAGTGGTTAGGTGCAATGCACAACAATATAATATATATAAAAATGACATATGTTATATTGTTGAGATGTTACCTAACAACATATTTATACCAAATAGTACAGTTTTGAAGAAAATTGAAGAAAATAGTGTTTGAAGACATACTTTTTCGACTTAAGATGAGTGTCACGTGGTCTCATCAATCCTGCAAGGGTTAAATTGCTTCAAGTATAACAACAGGTACTAACTTCATTTTTTACATTTTTTCTTGTAATCTATAGATTTTCTTTCCCCTTTATCATGTGTGCAACACTTAGGTAGTATATTTGGTAGTTGTGTAGAAAAAATATACAGGGTGATGCAAAATTTCAACCCTTAATAGTATAAAATTATTGTTTGTTCATCAAGAAATAAAGAAAATGCACGATATACCGAGTGCGCTGTATGTAGTTCTGAATGGTACATGTTCTTACTCCTCGGTTGTCATTCGTCAGCCATATTGTTATGAGGCAATGAGACATATTATGGGATAAAATCTGTTATATTCTGCAAAAAACAGTTAGAAAGTACCAAATATGATATATACAAGGTAACTTCCCGTCTACGGTAGAGGACTCTGCTTGCACTCACATCATAAAGGGGGCAATGCTCTTCAATTTGAGCTTTATTTCGTTAAAATATGTGCAGAAGTTTCGGAGATATAGCCTTTAGTATATAGTGGTTAGGTGCAATGCACAACAATATAATATATATAAAAATGACATATGTTATATTGTTGAGATGTTACCTAACAACATATTTATACCAAATAGTACAGTTTTGAAGAAAATTGAAGAAAATAGTGTTTGAAGACATACTTTTTCGACTTAAGATGAGTGTCACGTGGTCTCATCAATCCTGCAAGGGTTAAATTGCTTCAAGTATAACAACAGGTACTAACTTCATTTTTTACATTTTTTCTTGTAATCTATAGATTTTCTTTCCCCTTTATCATGTGTGCAACACTTAGGTAGTATATTTGGTAGTTGTGTAGAAAAAATATACAGGGTGATGCAAAATTTCAACCCTTAATAGTATAAAATTATTGTTTGTTCATCAAGAAATAAAGAAAATGCACCATATACCGATTGCGCTGTATGTAGTTCTGAATGGTACATGTTCTTACTCCTCGGTTGTCATTCGTCAGCCATATTGTTATGAGGCAATGAGACATATTATGGGATAAAATCTGTTATATTCTGCAAAAAACAGTTAGAAAGTACCAAATATGATATATACAAGGTAACTTCCCGTCTACGTTAGAGGACTCTGCTTGCAGTCACATCATAAAGGGGGCAATGCTCTTCAATTTGAGCTTTATTTCGTTAAAATATGTGCAGAAGTTTCGGAGATATAGCCTTTAGTATATAGTGGTTAGGTGCAATGCACAACAATATAATATATATAAAAATGACATATGTTATATTGTTGAGATGTTACCTAACAACATATTTATACCAAATAGTACAGTTTTGAAGAAAATTGAAGAAAATAGTGTTTGAAGACATACTTTTTCGACTTAAGATGAGTGTCACGTGGTCTCATCAATCCTGCAAGGGTTAAATTGCTTCAAGTATAACAACAGGTACTAACTTCATTTTTTACTTTTTTTCTTGTAATCTATAGATTTTCTTTCCCCTTTATCATGTGTGCAACACTTAGGTAGTATATTTGGTAGTTGTGTAGAAAAAATATACAGGGTGATGCAAAATTTCAACCCTTAATAGTATAAAATTATTGTTTGTTCATCAAGAAATAAAGAAAATGCACCATATACCGAGTGCGCTGTATGTAGTTCTGAATGGTACATGTTCTTACTCCTCGGTTGTCATTCGTCAGCCATATTGTTATGAGGCAATGAGACATATTATGGGATAAAATCTGTTATATTCTGCAAAAAACAGTTAGAAAGTACCAAATATGATATATACAAGGTAACTTCCCGTCTACGTTAGAGGACTCTGCTTGCACTCACATCATAAAGGGGGCAATGCTCTTCAATTTGAGCTTTATTTCGTTAAAATATGTGCAGAAGTTTCGGAGATATAGCCTTTAGTATATAGTGGTTAGGTGCAATGCACAACAATATAATATATATAAAAATGACATATGTTATATTGTTGAGATGTTACCTAACAACATATTTATACCAAATAGTACAGTTTTGAAGAAAATTGAAGAAAATAGTGTTTGAAGACATACTTTTTCGACTTAAGATGAGTGTCACGTGGTCTCATCAATCCTGCAAGGGTTAAATTGCTTCAAGTATAACAACAGGTACTAACTTCATTTTTTACATTTTTTCTTGTAATCTATAGATTTTCTTTCCCCTTTATCATGTGTGCAACACTTAGGTAGTATATTTGGTAGTTGGGTAGAAAAAATATACAGGGTGATGCAAAATTTCAACCCTTAATAGTATAAAATTATTGTTTGTTCATCAAGAAATAAAGAAAATGCACCATATACCGAGTGCGCTGTATGTAGTTCTGAATGGTACATGTTCTTACTCCTCGGTTGTCATTCGTCAGCCATATTGTTATGAGGCAATGAGACATATTATGGGATAAAATCTGTTATATTCTGCAAAAAACAGTTAGAAAGTACCAAATATGATATATACAAGGTAACTTCCCGTCTACGGTAGAGGACTCTGCTTGCACTCACATCATAAAGGGGGCAATGCTCTTCAATTTGAGCTTTATTTCGTTAAAATATGTGCAGAAGTTTCGGAGATATAGCCTTTAGTATATAGTGGTTAGGTGCAATGCACAACAATATAATATATATAAAAATTACATATGTTATATTGTTGAGATGTTACCTAACAACATATTTATACCAAATAGTACAGTTTTGAAGAAAATTGAAGAAAATAGTGTTTGAAGACATACTTTTTCGACTTAAGATGAGTGTCACGTGGTCTCATCAATCCTGCAAGGGTTAAATTGCTTCAAGTATAACAACAGGTACTAACTTCATTTTTTACATTTTTTCTTGTAATCTATAGATTTTCTTTCCCCTTTATCATGTGTGCAACACTTAGGTAGTATATTTGGTAGTTGTGTAGAAAAAATATACAGGGTGAAGCAAAATTTCAACCCTTAATAGTATAAAATTATTGTTTGTTCATCAAGAAATAAAGAAAATGCACCATATACCGATTGCGCTGTATGTAGTTCTGAATGGTACATGTTCTTACTCCTCGGTTGTCATTCGTCAGCCATATTGTTATGAGGCAATGAGACATATTATGGGATAAAATCTGTTATATTCTGCAAAAAACAGTTAGAAAGTACCAAATATGATATATACAAGGTAACTTCCCGTCTACGTTAGAGGACTCTGCTTGCACTCACATCATAAAGGGGGCAATGCTCTTCAATTTGAGCTTTATTTCGTTAAAATATGTGCAGAAGTTTCGGAGATATAGCCTTTAGTATATAGTGGTTAGGTGCAATGCACAACAATATAATATATATAAAAATGACATATGTTATATTGTTGAGATGTTACCTAACAACATATTTATACCAAATAGTACAGTTTTGAAGAAAATTGAAGAAAATAGTGTTTGAAGACATACTTTTTCGACTTAAGATGAGTGTCACGTGGTCTCATCAATCCTGCAAGGGTTAAATTGCTTCAAGTATAACAACAGGTACTAACTTCATTTTTTACATTTTTTCTTGTAATCTATAGATTTTCTTTCCCCTTTATCATGTGTGCAACACTTAGGTAGTATATTTGGTAGTTGTGTAGAAAAAATATACAGGGTGATGCAAAATTTCAACCCTTAATAGTATAAAATTATTGTTTGTTCATCAAGAAATAAAGAAAATGCACCATATACCGATTGCGCTGTATGTAGTTCTGAATGGTACATGTTCTTACTCCTCGGTTGTCATTCGTCAGCCATATTGTTATGAGGCAATGAGACATATTATGGGATAAAATCTGTTATATTCTGCAAAAAACAGTTAGAAAGTACCAAATATGATATATACAAGGTAACTTCCCGTCTACGTTAGAGGACTCTGCTTGCACTCACATCATAAAGGGGGCAATGCTCTTCAATTTGAGCTTTATTTCGTTAAAATATGTGGAGAAGTTTCGGAGATATAGCCTTTAGTATATAGTGGTTAGGTGCAATGCACAACAATATAATATATATAAAAATGACATATGTTATATTGTTGAGATGTTACCTAACAACATATTTATACCAAATAGTACAGTTTTGAAGAAAATTGAAGAAAATAGTGTTTGAAGACATACTTTTTCGACTTAAGATGAGTGTCACGTGGTCTCATCAATCCTGCAAGGGTTAAATTGCTTCAAGTATAACAACAGGTACTAACTTCATTTTTTACTTTTTTTCTTGTAATCTATAGATTTTCTTTCCCCTTTATCATGTGTGCAACACTTAGGTAGTATATTTGGTAGTTGTGTAGAAAAAATATACAGGGTGATGCAAAATTTCAACCCTTAATAGTATAAAATTATTGTTTGTTCATCAAGAAATAAAGAAAATGCACCATATACCGAGTGCGCTGTATGTAGTTCTGAATGGTACATGTTCTTACTCCTCGGTTGTCATTCGTCAGCCATATTGTTATGAGGCAATGAGACATATTATGGGATAAAATCTGTTATATTCTGCAAAAAACAGTTAGAAAGTACCAAATATGATATATACAAGGTAACTTCCCGTCTACGTTAGAGGACTCTGCTTGCACTCACATCATAAAGGGGGCAATGCTCTTCAATTTGAGCTTTATTTCGTTAAAATATGTGCAGAAGTTTCGGAGATATAGCCTTTAGTATATAGTGGTTAGGTGCAATGCACAACAATATAATATATATAAAAATGACATATGTTATATTGTTGAGATGTTACCTAACAACATATTTATACCAAATAGTACAGTTTTGAAGAAAATTGAAGAAAATAGTGTTTGAAGACATACTTTTTCGACTTAAGATGAGTGTCACGTGGTCTCATCAATCCTGCAAGGGTTAAATTGCTTCAAGTATAACAACAGGTACTAACTTCATTTTTTACATTTTTTCTTGTAATCTATAGATTTTCTTTCCCCTTTATCATGTGTGCAACACTTAGGTAGTATATTTGGTAGTTGGGTAGAAAAAATATACAGGGTGATGCAAAATTTCAACCCTTAATAGTATAAAATTATTGTTTGTTCATCAAGAAATAAAGAAAATGCACCATATACCGAGTGCGCTGTATGTAGTTCTGAATGGTACATGTTCTTACTCCTCGGTTGTCATTCGTCAGCCATATTGTTATGAGGCAATGAGACATATTATGGGATAAAATCTGTTATATTCTGCAAAAAACAGTTAGAAAGTACCAAATATGATATATACAAGGTAACTTCCCGTCTACGGTAGAGGACTCTGCTTGCACTCACATCATAAAGGGGGCAATGCTCTTCAATTTGAGCTTTATTTCGTTAAAATATGTGCAGAAGTTTCGGAGATATAGCCTTTAGTATATAGTGGTTAGGTGCAATGCACAACAATATAATATATATAAAAATTACATATGTTATATTGTTGAGATGTTACCTAACAACATATTTATACCAAATAGTACAGTTTTGAAGAAAATTGAAGAAAATAGTGTTTGAAGACATACTTTTTCGACTTAAGATGAGTGTCACGTGGTCTCATCAATCCTGCAAGGGTTAAATTGCTTCAAGTATAACAACAGGTACTAACTTCATTTTTTACATTTTTTCTTGTAATCTATAGATTTTCTTTCCCCTTTATCATGTGTGCAACACTTAGGTAGTATATTTGGTAGTTGTGTAGAAAAAATATACAGGGTGATGCAAAATTTCAACCCTTAATAGTATAAAATTATTGTTTGTTCATCAAGAAATAAAGAAAATGCACCATATACCGATTGCGCTGTATGTAGTTCTGAATGGTACATGTTCTTACTCCTCGGTTGTCATTCGTCAGCCATATTGTTATGAGGCAATGAGACATATTATGGGATAAAATCTGTTATATTCTGCAAAAAACAGTTAGAAAGTACCAAATATGATATATACAAGGTAACTTCCCGTCTACGTTAGAGGACTCTGCTTGCACTCACATCATAAAGGGGGCAATGCTCTTCAATTTGAGCTTTATTTCGTTAAAATATGTGCAGAAGTTTCGGAGATATAGCCTTTAGTATATAGTGGTTAGGTGCAATGCACAACAATATAATATATATAAAAATGACATATGTTATATTGTTGAGATGTTACCTAACAACATATTTATACCAAATAGTACAGTTTTGAAGAAAATTGAAGAAAATAGTGTTTGAAGACATACTTTTTCGACTTAAGATGAGTGTCACGTGGTCTCATCAATCCTGCAAGGGTTAAATTGCTTCAAGTATAACAACAGGTACTAACTTCATTTTTTACATTTTTTCTTGTAATCTATAGATTTTCTTTCCCCTTTATCATGTGAGCAACACTTAGGTAGTATATTTGGTAGTTGTGTAGAAAAAATATACAGGGTGATGCAAAATTTCAACCCTTAATAGTATAAAATTATTGTTTGTTCATCAAGAAATAAAGAAAATGCACCATATACCGAGTGCGCTGTATGTAGTTCTGAATGGTACATGTTCTTACTCCTCGGTTGTCATTCGTCAGCCATATTGTTATGAGGCAATGAGACATATTATGGGATAAAATCTGTTATATTCTGCAAAAAACAGTTAGAAAGTACCAAATATGATATATACAAGGTAACTTCCCGTCTACGGTAGAGGACTCTGCTTGCAGTCACATCATAAAGGGGGCAATGCTCTTCAATTTGAGCTTTATTTCGTTAAAATATGTGCAGAGGTTTCGGAGATATAGCCTTTAGTATATAGTGGTTAGGTGCAATGCACAACAATATAATATATATAAAAATGACATATGTTATATTGTTGAGATGTTACCTAACAACATATTTATACCTTATAGTACAGTTTTGAAGAAAATTGAAGAAAATAGTGCTTGAAGACATACTTTTTCGACTTAAGATGAGTGTCACGTGGTCTCATCAATCCTGCAAGGGTTAAATTGCTTCAAGTATAACAACAGGTACTAACTTCATTTTTTACATTTTTTCTTGTAATCTCTAGATTTTCTTTCCCCTTTATCATGTGTGCAACACTTAGGTAGTATATTTGGTAGTTGTGTAGAAAAAATATACAGGGTGATGCAAAATTTCAACCCTTAATAGTATAAAATTATTGTTTGTTCATCAAGAAATAAAGAAAATGCACCATATACCGAGTGCGCTGTATGTAGTTCTGAATGGTACATGTTCTTACTCCTCGGTTGTCATTCGTCAGCCATATTGTTATGAGGCAATGAGACATATTATGGGATAAAATCTGTTATATTCTGCAAAAAACAGTTAGAAAGTACCAAATATGATATATACAAGGTAACTTCCCGTCTACGGTAGAGGACTCTGCTTGCACTCACATCATAAAGGGGGCAATGCTCTTCAATTTGAGCTTTATTTCGTTAAAATATGTGCAGAAGTTTCGGAGATATAGCCTTTAGTATATAGTGGTTAGGTGCAATGCACAACAATATAATATATATAAAAATTACATATGTTATATTGTTGAGATGTTACCTAACAACATATTTATACCAAATAGTACAGTTTTGAAGAAAATTGAAGAAAATAGTGTTTGAAGACATACTTTTTCGACTTAAGATGAGTGTCACGTGGTCTCATCAATCCTGCAAGGGTTAAATTGCTTCAAGTATAACAACAGGTACTAACTTCATTTTTTACATTTTTTCTTGTAATCTATAGATTTTCTTTCCCCTTTATCATGTGTGCAACACTTAGGTAGTATATTTGGTAGTTGTGTAGAAAAAATATACAGGGTGATGCAAAATTTCAACCCTTAATAGTATAAAATTATTGTTTGTTCATCAAGAAATAAAGAAAATGCACCATATACCGATTGCGCTGTATGTAGTTCTGAATGGTACATGTTCTTACTCCTCGGTTGTCATTCGTCAGCCATATTGTTATGAGGCAATGAGACATATTATGGGATAAAATCTGTTATATTCTGCAAAAAACAGTTAGAAAGTACCAAATATGATATATACAAGGTAACTTCCCGTCTACGTTAGAGGACTCTGCTTGCACTCACATCATAAAGGGGGCAATGCTCTTCAATTTGAGCTTTATTTCGTTAAAATATGTGCAGAAGTTTCGGAGATATAGCCTTTAGTATATAGTGGTTAGGTGCAATGCACAACAATATAATATATATAAAAATGACATATGTTATATTGTTGAGATGTTACCTAACAACATATTTATACCAAATAGTACAGTTTTGAAGAAAATTGAAGAAAATAGTGTTTGAAGACATACTTTTTCGACTTAAGATGAGTGTCACGTGGTCTCATCAATCCTGCAAGGGTTAAATTGCTTCAAGTATAACAACAGGTACTAACTTCATTTTTTACATTTTTTCTTGTAATCTATAGATTTTCTTTCCCCTTTATCATGTGTGCAACACTTAGGTAGTATATTTGGTAGTTGTGTAGAAAAAATATACAGGGTGATGCAAAATTTCAACCCTTAATAGTATAAAATTATTGTTTGTTCATCAAGAAATAAAGAAAATGCACCATATACCGAGTGCGCTGTATGTAGTTCTGAATGGTACATGTTCTTACTCCTCGGTTGTCATTCGTCAGCCATATTGTTATGAGGCAATGAGACATATTATGGGATAAAATCTGTTATATTCTGCAAAAAACAGTTAGAAAGTACCAAATATGATATATACAAGGTAACTTCCCGTCTACGGTAGAGGACTCTGCTTGCAGTCACATCATAAAGGGGGCAATGCTCTTCAATTTGAGCTTTATTTCGTTAAAATATGTGCAGAGGTTTCGGAGATATAGCCTTTAGTATATAGTGGTTAGGTGCAATGCACAACAATATAATATATATAAAAATGACATATGTTATATTGTTGAGATGTTACCTAACAACATATTTATACCAAATAGTACAGTTTTGAAGAAAATTGAAGAAAATAGTGCTTGAAGACATACTTTTTCGACTTAAGATGAGTGTCACGTGGTCTCATCAATCCTGCAAGGGTTAAATTGCTTCAAGTATAACAACAGGTACTAACTTCATTTTTTACATTTTTTCTTGTAATCTCTAGATTTTCTTTCCCCTTTATCATGTGTGCAACACTTAGGTAGTATATTTGGTAGTTGTGTAGAAAAAATATACAGGGTGATGCAAAATTTCAACCCTTAATAGTATAAAATTATTGTTTGTTCATCAAGAAATAAAGAAAATGCACCATATACCGAGTGCGCTGTATGTAGTTCTGAATGGTACATGTTCTTACTCCTCGGTTGTCATTCGTCAGCCATATTGTTATGAGGCAATGAGACATATTATGGGATAAAATCTGTTATATTCTGCAAAAAACAGTTAGAAAGTACCAAATATGATATATACAAGGTAACTTCCCGTCTACGTTAGAGGACTCTGCTTGCACTCACATCATAAAGGGGGCAATGCTCTTCAATTTGAGCTTTATTTCGTTAAAATATGTGCAGAAGTTTCGGAGATATAGCCTTTAGTATATAGTGGTTAGGTGCAATGCACAACAATATAATATATATAAAAATGACATATGTTATATTGTTGAGATGTTACCTAACAACATATTTATACCAAATAGTACAGTTTTGAAGAAAATTGAAGAAAATAGTGTTTGAAGACATACTTTTTCGACTTAAGATGAGTGTCACGTGGTCTCATCAATCCTGCAAGGGTTAAATTGCTTCAAGTATAACAACAGGTACTAACTTCATTTTTTACATTTTTTCTTGTAATCTATAGATTTTCTTTCCCCTTTATCATGTGTGCAACACTTAGGTAGTATATTTGGTAGTTGTGTAGAAAAAATATACAGGGTGATGCAAAATTTCAACCCTTAATAGTATAAAATTATTGTTTGTTCATCAAGAAATAAAGAAAATGCACCATATACCGAGTGCGCTGTATGTAGTTCTGAATGGTACATGTTCTTACTCCTCGGTTGTCATTCGTCAGCCATATTGTTATGAGGCAATGAGACATATTATGGGATAAAATCTGTTATATTCTGCAAAAAACAGTTAGAAAGTACCAAATATGATATATACAAGGTAACTTCCCGTCTACGGTAGAGGACTCTGCTTGCACTCACATCATAAAGGGGGCAATGCTCTTCAATTTGAGCTTTATTTCGTTAAAATATGTGCAGAAGTTTCGGAGATATAGCCTTTAGTATATAGTGGTTAGGTGCAATGCACAACAATATAATATATATAAAAATGACATATGTTATATTGTTGAGATGTTACCTAACAACATATTTATACCAAATAGTACAGTTTTGAAGAAAATTGAAGAAAATAGTGTTTGAAGACATACTTTTTCGACTTAAGATGAGTGTCACGTGGTCTCATCAATCCTGCAAGGGTTAAATTGCTTCAAGTATAACAACAGGTACTAACTTCATTTTTTACATTTTTTCTTGTAATCTATAGATTTTCTTTCCCCTTTATCATGTGTGCAACACTTAGGTAGTATATTTGGTAGTTGTGTAGAAAAAATATACAGGGTGATGCAAAATTTCAACCCTTAATAGTATAAAATTATTGTTTGTTCATCAAGAAATAAAGAAAATGCACCATATACCGATTGCGCTGTATGTAGTTCTGAATGGTACATGTTCTTACTCCTCGGTTGTCATTCGTCAGCCATATTGTTATGAGGCAATGAGACATATTATGGGATAAAATCTGTTATATTCTGCAAAAAACAGTTAGAAAGTACCAAATATGATATATACAAGGTAACTTCCCGTCTACGTTAGAGGACTCTGCTTGCACTCACATCATAAAGGGGGCAATGCTCTTCAATTTGAGCTTTATTTCGTTAAAATATGTGCAGAAGTTTCGGAGATATAGCCTTTAGTATATAGTGGTTAGGTGCAATGCACAACAATATAATATATATAAAAATGACATATGTTATATTGTTGAGATGTTACCTAACAACATATTTATACCAAATAGTACAGTTTTGAAGAAAATTGAAGAAAATAGTGTTTGAAGACATACTTTTTCGACTTAAGATGAGTGTCACGTGGTCTCATCAATCCTGCAAGGGTTAAATTGCTTCAAGTATAACAACAGGTACTAACTTCATTTTTTACATTTTTTCTTGTAATCTATAGATTTTCTTTCCCCTTTATCATGTGTGCAACACTTAGGTAGTATATTTGGTAGTTGTGTAGAAAAAATATACAGGGTGATGCAAAATTTCAACCCTTAATAGTATAAAATTATTGTTTGTTCATCAAGAAATAAAGAAAATGCACCATATACCGAGTGCGCTGTATGTAGTTCTGAATGGTACATGTTCTTACTCCTCGGTTGTCATTCGTCAGCCATATTGTTATGAGGCAATGAGACATATTATGGGATAAAATCTGTTATATTCTGCAAAAAACAGTTAGAAAGTACCAAATATGATATATACAAGGTAACTTCCCGTCTACGGTAGAGGACTCTGCTTGCAGTCACATCATAAAGGGGGCAATGCTCTTCAATTTGAGCTTTATTTCGTTAAAATATGTGCAGAGGTTTCGGAGATATAGCCTTTAGTATATAGTGGTTAGGTGCAATGCACAACAATATAATATATATAAAAATGACATATGTTATATTGTTGAGATGTTACCTAACAACATATTTATACCAAATAGTACAGTTTTGAAGAAAATTGAAGAAAATAGTGCTTGAAGACATACTTTTTCGACTTAAGATGAGTGTCACGTGGTCTCATCAATCCTGCAAGGGTTAAATTGCTTCAAGTATAACAACAGGTACTAACTTCATTTTTTACATTTTTTCTTGTAATCTCTAGATTTTCTTTCCCCTTTATCATGTGTGCAACACTTAGGTAGTATATTTGGTAGTTGTGTAGAAAAAATATACAGGGTGATGCAAAATTTCAACCCTTAATAGTATAAAATTATTGTTTGTTCATCAAGAAATAAAGAAAATGCACCATATACCGATTGCGCTGTATGTAGTTCTGAATGGTACATGTTCTTACTCCTCGGTTGTCATTCGTCAGCCATATTGTTATGAGGCAATGAGACATATTATGGGATAAAATCTGTTATATTCTGCAAAAAACAGTTAGAAAGTACCAAATATGATATATACAAGGTAACTTCCCGTCTACGGTAGAGGACTCTGCTTGCACTCACATCATAAAGGGGGCAATGCTCTTCAATTTGAGCTTTATTTCGTTAAAATATGTGCAGAAGTTTCGGAGATATAGCCTTTAGTATATAGTGGTTAGGTGCAATGCACAACAATATAATATATATAAAAATGACATATGTTATATTGTTGAGATGTTACCTAACAACATATTTATACCAAATAGTACAGTTTTGAAGAAAATTGAAGAAAATAGTGTTTGAAGACATACTTTTTCGACTTAAGATGAGTGTCACGTGGTCTCATCAATCCTGCAAGGGTTAAATTGCTTCAAGTATAACAACAGGTACTAACTTCATTTTTTACATTTTTTCTTGTAATCTATAGATTTTCTTTCCCCTTTATCATGTGTGCAACACTTAGGTAGTATATTTGGTAGTTGTGTAGAAAAAATATACAGGGTGATGCAAAATTTCAACCCTTAATAGTATAAAATTATTGTTTGTTCATCAAGAAATAAAGAAAATGCACCATATACCGAGTGCGCTGTATGTAGTTCTGAATGGTACATGTTCTTACTCCTCGGTTGACATTCGTCAGCCATATTGTTATGAGGCAATGAGACATATTATGGGATAAAATCTGTTATATTCTGCAAAAAACAGTTAGAAAGTACCAAATATGATATATACAAGGTAACTTCCCGTCTACGGTAGAGGACTCTGCTTGCACTCACATCATAAAGGGGGCAATGCTCTTCAATTTGAGCTTTATTTCGTTAAAATATGTGCAGAAGTTTCGGAGATATAGCCTTTAGTATATAGTGGTTAGGTGCAATGCACAACAATATAATATATATAAAAATGACATATGTTATATTGTTGAGATGTTACCTAACAACATATTTATACCAAATAGTACAGTTTTGAAGAAAATTGAAGAAAATAGTGTTTGAAGACATACTTTTTCGACTTAAGATGAGTGTCACGTGGTCTCATCAATCCTGCAAGGGTTAAATTGCTTCAAGTATAACAACAGGTACTAACTTCATTTTTTACATTTTTTCTTGTAATCTATAGATTTTCTTTCCCCTTTATCATGTGTGCAACACTTAGGTAGTATATTTGGTAGTTGTGTAGAAAAAATATACAGGGTGATGCAAAATTTCAACCCTTAATAGTATAAAATTATTGTTTGTTCATCAAGAAATAAAGAAAATGCACCATATACCGATTGCGCTGTATGTAGTTCTGAATGGTACATGTTCTTACTCCTCGGTTGTCATTCGTCAGCCATATTGTTATGAGGCAATGAGACATATTATGGGATAAAATCTGTTATATTCTGCAAAAAACAGTTAGAAAGTACCAAATATGATATATACAAGGTAACTTCCCGTCTACGTTAGAGGACTCTGCTTGCACTCACATCATAAAGGGGGCAATGCTCTTCAATTTGAGCTTTATTTCGTTAAAATATGTGCAGAAGTTTCGGAGATATAGCCTTTAGTATATAGTGGTTAGGTGCAATGCACAACAATATAATATATATAAAAATGACATATGTTATATTGTTGAGATGTTACCTAACAACATATTTATACCTTATAGTACAGTTTTGAAGAAAATTGAAGAAAATAGTGTTTGAAGACATACTTTTTCGACTTAAGATGAGTGTCACGTGGTCTCATCAATCCTGCAAGGGTTAAATTGCTTCAAGTATAACAACAGGTACTAACTTCATTTTTTACATTTTTTCTTGTAATCTATAGATTTTCTTTCCCCTTTATCATGTGTGCAACACTTAGGTAGTATATTTGGTAGTTGTGTAGAAAAAATATACAGGGTGATGCAAAATTTCAACCCTTAATAGTATAAAATTATTGTTTGTTCATCAAGAAATAAAAAAAATGCACCATATACCGAGTGCGCTGTATGTAGTTCTGAATGGTACATGTTCTTACTCCTCGGTTGTCATTCGTCAGCCATATTGTTATGAGGCAATGAGACATATTATGGGATAAAATCTTTTATATTCTGCAAAAAACAGTTAGAAAGTACCAAATATGATATATACAAGGTAACTTTCCGTCTACGGTAGAGGACTCTGCTTGCACTCACATCATAAAGGGGGCAATGCTCTTCAATTTGAGCTTTATTTCGTTAAAATATGTGCAGAAGTTTCGGAGATATAGCCTTTAGTATATAGTGGTTAGGTGCAATGCACAACAATATAATATATATAAAAATGACATATGTTATATTGTTGAGATGTTACCTAACAACATATTTATACCAAATAGTACAGTTTTGAAGAAAATTGAAGAAAATAGTGTTTGAAGACATACTTTTTCGACTTAAGATGAGTGTCACGTGGTCTCATCAATCCTGCAAGGGTTAAATTGCTTCAAGTATAACAACAGGTACTAACTTCATTTTTTACATTTTTTCTTGTAATCTATAGATTTTCTTTCCCCTTTATCATGTGTGCAACACTTAGGTAGTATATTTGGTAGTTGTGTAGAAAAAATATACAGGGTGATGCAAAATTTCAACCCTTAATAGTATAAAATTATTGTTTGTTCATCAAGAAATAAAGAAAATGCACCATATACCGAGTGCGCTGTATGTAGTTCTGAATGGTACATGTTCTTACTCCTCGGTTGTCATTCGTCAGCCATATTGTTATGAGGCAATGAGACATATTATGGGATAAAATCTGTTATATTCTGCAAAAAACAGTTAGAAAGTACCAAATATGATATATACAAGGTAACTTCCCGTCTACGGTAGAGGACTCTGCTTGCACTCACATCATAAAGGGGGCAATGCTCTTCAATTTGAGCTTTATTTCGTTAAAATATGTGCAGAAGTTTCGGAGATATAGCCTTTAGTATATAGTGGTTAGGTTCAATGCACAACAATATAATATATATAAAAATGACATATGTTATATTGTTGAGATGTTACCTAACAACATATTTATACCAAATAGTACAGTTTTGAAGAAAATTGAAGAAAATAGTGTTTGAAGACATACTTTTTCGACTTAAGATGAGTGTCACGTGGTCTCATCAATCCTGCAAGGGTTCAATTGCTTCAAGTATAACAACAGGTACTAACTTCATTTTTTACATTTTTTCTTGTAATCTATAGATTTTCTTTCCCCTTTATTATGTGTGCAACACTTAGGTAGTATATTTGGTAGTTGTGTAGAAAAAATATACAGGGTGATGCAAAATTTCAACCCTTAATAGTATAAAATTATTGTTTGTTCATCAAGAAATAAAGAAAATGCAC
This sequence comes from Thermobia domestica, assembly GCF_964235325.1. Classification (NCBI taxonomy): domain Eukaryota; kingdom Metazoa; phylum Arthropoda; class Insecta; order Zygentoma; family Lepismatidae; genus Thermobia; species Thermobia domestica. Next base: position 1,655 of record NW_027657439.1, on the reverse strand, counting down.
CATATACCGATTGCGCTGTATGTAGTTCTGAATGGTACATGTTCTTACTCCTCGGTTGTCATTCGTCAGCCATATTGTTATGAGGCAATGAGACATATTATGGGATAAAATCTGTTATATTCTGCAAAAAACAGTTAGAAAGTACCAAATATGATATATACAAGGTAACTTCCCGTCTACGTTAGAGGACTCTGCTTGCACTCACATCATAAAGGGGGCAATGCTCTTCAATTTGAGCTTTATTTCGTTAAAATATGTGCAGAAGTTTCGGAGATATAGCCTTTAGTATATAGTGGTTAGGTGCAATGCACAACAATATAATATATATAAAAATGACATATGTTATATTGTTGAGATGTTACTTAACAACATATTTATACCAAATAGTACAGTTTTGAAGAAAATTGAAGAAAATAGTGTTTGAAGACATACTTTTTCGACTTAAGATGAGTGTCACGTGGTCTCATCAATCCTGCAAGGGTTAAATTGCTTCAAGTATAACAACAGGTACTAACTTCATTTTTTACATTTTTTCTTGTAATCTATAGATTTTCTTTCCCCTTTATCATGTGTGCAACACTTAGGTAGTATATTTGGTAGTTGTGTAGAAAAAATATACAGGGTGATGCAAAATTTCAACCCTTAATAGTATAAAATTATTGTTTGTTCATCAAGAAATAAAGAAAATGCACCATATACCGAGTGCGCTGTATGTAGTTCTGAATGGTACATGTTCTTACTCCTCGGTTGTCATTCGTCAGCCATATTGTTATGAGGCAATGAGACATATTATGGGATAAAATCTGTTATATTCTGCAAAAAACAGTTAGAAAGTACCAAATATGATATATACAAGGTAACTTCCCGTCTACGGTAGAGGACTCTGCTTGCAGTCACATCATAAAGGGGGCAATGCTCTTCAATTTGAGCTTTATTTCGTTAAAATATGTGCAGAGGTTTCGGAGATATAGCCTTTAGTATATAGTGGTTAGGTGCAATGCACAACAATATAATATATATAAAAATGACATATGTTATATTGTTGAGATGTTACCTAACAACATATTTATACCTTATAGTACAGTTTTGAAGAAAATTGAAGAAAATAGTGCTTGAAGACATACTTTTTCGACTTAAGATGAGTGTCACGTGGTCTCATCAATCCTGCAAGGGTTAAATTGCTTCAAGTATAACAACAGGTACTAACTTCATTTTTTACATTTTTTCTTGTAATCTCTAGATTTTCTTTCCCCTTTATCATGTGTGCAACACTTAGGTAGTATATTTGGTAGTTGTGTAGAAAAAATATACAGGGTGATGCTAAATTTCAACCCTTAATAGTATAAAATTATTGTTTGTTCATCAAGAAATAAAGAAAATGCACCATATACCGAGTGCGCTGTATGTAGTTCTGAATGGTACATGTTCTTACTCCTCGGTTGTCATTCGTCAGCCATATTGTTATGAGGCAATGAGACATATTATGGGATAAAATCTGTTATATTCTGCAAAAAACAGTTAGAAAGTACCAAATATGATATATACAAGGTAACTTCCTGTCTACGGTAGAGGACTCTGCTTGCACTCACATCATAAAGGGGGCAATGCTCTTCAATTTGAGCTTTATTTCGTTAAAATATGTGCAGAAGTTTCGG
>NW_027657438.1:2500-28483 GCF_964235325.1 Thermobia domestica | reverse complement strand
CTCGGGAATGGTAAGAGTGACGCGAAAAAAATCACTTTCTCTGATAGTTTTTGATGCTCTATCGAATGAACGGTTCAAAATTGAAAAAAATCGCAAATAACAGACAGACGGACAGACAGAGAGAATTCAGTAACGAACTTTTTAAGTTCGTTGAAAATGCCACCAAAAAAGTGCAATAATAACTGATTCACCGAGAAGTGATAACGTGTTGCAAATTACTTACACGTAGTGAACAAAAAAGGTAAGAAACACAGAAGGATCTCCCTGTCTACCTCCCTCCTGGAAGAAAATAAATCTCACCAACTTCACACACACTGGTTATATTTACTTTGTATTATGTAGTTTTCTATTCATTATTATTATTATTATTATTATTATTATTATTATTATTATTATTATTATTATCTAATCACTGACATTGTCCAGTACCTTAGCTACAACCCAAACAATTTGATTAAACAGGTGAGAAAAACAGACCTAGTATACTTATGTTTCAATGATACAGACAGACTTTTCCCTAAGAAAGATACTTTTAGATGAAAAACAGACTCACTCCAACCCCGGAAATTGGACTACCCAGCATATTTACGGAAGCCTAATGGTAACCTATGCAGCGTTACTTGAGATGTGATAAGAGAAGACTACCTGCTTGAGAAGTTTTGCAAATAAGCTGCTTCCGAAATTACTTTTAGTGCACCATACACTGTTTCCATTCTACAGATTTTTCAATGTAACTTGTGTTATTAAGATTTACATATTTGTCCGTACTATTCTGCCATGCTAAGCGAAAAGGCCTTAACTCCATTTCACATACTTTCGAGATAAGCAAAACGCGTTTTGGCTTAGGCTGTACGTTCAAATTTGTTGTATTCCAGTAAAACTTTATTAAATATATTTTCACGATCTAAAATTTGTGTGGTAATACACTTAAATATTTTTGCTTATGAATTGCCACTTAAGGTCTTTTTGCTTACTTTCAGTTACAGTTTTAAACATAAGGTAAATACTCATGACGTCATTACCCCCTACCTATTGGTCAAATCACGTCAATTTCACTTTAGATAAATGCAGAATTGTACTACGAACATTCTCATACCAATATCTCTATTTTTGAAAAAATGTGGAGTTAAAGTCTTTTCGCTTAGGACGGCAGTATTAGCGTATGCATTGTTCACGAGCTAATTTACAATATGCAACTGAGAAGCTTCCATGTACCACGACCTTCAACTAACCTCTTCATATACAATCTTTGTTTTAATACAGTCTATGAATTGTAGCTTCTTTCACCCCTCCCACTTTTTCCTGCCACCATACCTTCTAGACGTGAGCCGAAATGTAGCTAGTACTCAGAACGGTTCAATACATTGAAGTCAGTTGAAATCTAGTTGCGGTATAACAAATGAAGATATGAAGGCGAGCTTTTTATTGATCTACATGACTAAAAAGGCTACTTTACAAACTAGTTCAGTCGCTTTCGAGTTCGCGATCTAGATGCGTACGCATCCAGTTTTTCTGTCGACAAGGAAACTTTTCAAAACAAATATCTAAAGTCATTTGAAAAGTTCTTGGAATGACACAAAACATTCATTTACCCCGTGAAAATTCCTTATGTTTCAACAGTTTCACTTTACACTAATTGATTTACTATTCTAAAGCCGCGAAAATTTCATTCTTCCAAGTATGCAAAACATTCCTCCAATGATGTTTCACATTTTTCCTTAATAAAAATAAATAAACAAAGAAACTGCGGGAAAAGGTGGGAACTTGAGTCTAATCTGGTGAATAACGTGAATGTGGCACTAAATCCTAACCACTCTCATTGGCCTCTAACGACATTCATACAAGATCAATTCTTTTGATAAATCAGACCGTTTTTCCACATTTTTTTTTTCCTTAGTTGCTCCAAAAGCTTTGCATAGTATTCAGTGGTGATGGTTTTATCAGCTGAAAGATAGTCAATGAGAAGGCCACCCTGTCGCATCCTAAATTACTTCACACACATGAATCTCTTTTAGGTGGAGAATCAGGATATTTCTATTGTTTTAACTGGTTTCACTAACTTATTAATGGACACACACAGTTTATTTCTTGACACAGGTTATTATATTTGCATTTGCGTTTCTGGTCAAATGTCAGCGGCCGCGGCACCCAGCTTGGAGACATTTTTCGTGCAAACTCTTCGGTCCTGGAGTAACATATTGTGCATTATTTCAAGAGTGTTTGGTATACTGACTTATTTCTGTTGTCTACTTCGCAAGTCTTCTTTTAGGCTTTCACGACGCCGTTTAACCTCACATGTTCATTTAGTTATAACTGAAAATAACACTCACCTACAATGTTTTTCATGTTACTCTTATCCTTTTTCATCAAATACGTATTTAATTTTTCACTTGCTTTAAAGAAACATAAGTACACTGCAATTGCACAACAATCACCTATAACCGCTTAGCCAAGAGGGAGCTTTTAAGTAACGAACTGAACGAGTTAAATGAAGTACATGAACTGGTCTTTATAAGAAAACTAGTGCGAATTTTCATACCTTCAGCGGACACTACTTTTATTTTCACCATAGTTCATAAGAACATTTTCAATTTCCATCTTATATGGAACTACTGTGTTTCGATACTTCTGAAAAATGAAATAAGTGAATGTTTATATGAGCTATTCGTGAAAGAAAGGACATTTGTTCCTTTTTGTGCAATGTTTTATTCCATTTTCTCTTCGCCCTACAAAAAGTCAGTTTTTTCCAATGTGATAGAATTATAGGCTATATTTTTCCTGCCATAATTTCTCCCAAATATTAATTCCGGAGGCATTATTTCTCTTTGACGTAAACTTTTTATAGACCTAACGTCCCTTCTAATGACATGTCATGGAGTCATGAAGTGAATTCTTTTGTCTTACTTCACACAAGACGCACGTTTTACAGCAACACAAAGAAAAAATACTGCAAGGAACAAACTACAAAAACAATTACCTTTTGATCGGAGGACGCCATATGGATTGGGTGAATCTTTTCGCAACTCAACATTAAACTTGATAGGGATATCTCTTGCACCAGGTGGTTTATAATTCTGCAGAAAGATAAGACTTATTTCAGAAGTAAATACATAAAATAAACTACTTCCCTAGCTTTCTTTCTTTCTTTCTTTTCTTTTTTTAATCTGGTATTTCCATTAATCGTTTTAACAATATTTGAACAATTCAAATTACCGTGAGTATAATCAACTGAAAGAAGAAACTTGACAACTACTTGAAAATACTATAACATACTACATTATAAGAGAAACCGAAGCATCCTGAAAACATTAAATTTACATGTTTTAGAATGAAATGACGCTAGCATGATAAATCTGCATTACGCGAAATCCTTGGTATTATTTAAAAATTCCGTTAACTTCTGCATATACATGTATACATTCTCATGCAAAGTTCCTCACAAATAGTTTCCCTAATAATTCTAACTTGTAAATGAGCTTGTCAATTACAGTATAACTATTATATATATATATATATATATATATATATATATATATATATATATATATATATATATAATATTCTCTATATAGACATAGTGGTTAAGGACCATCTTAGATATAAGCCGAAAATTATTTTTTCGGAATATTTTACGCCTAGTCCTCAAAGGATAAAGTAGCTATACTCCTTTTATCGTGCAATAATTTAAGATCTAACACGCTGAAAAATTTAAGCAATTGACACATTAAAACAGAGGATGATTGAATGGCTAGGAAGGATAGTCACTGAATGTAAAAGTATCTGAATTTAGATATTAATTCAATGTCCAAACCAAAATTCAAGTGTTGACCGAGACTTGGAAACCAAACCATAGTGTCCAAGGTCATTAAACTATGCTTGCAGGCAAATAAGGCAAACTTCGAGAAGCTTTGGAAAATTATGAAGTTCATACATTATTTTATAAGTGTACCTTTCTAACACTTACCCATGTTCGATTTGTCAACAAAACTCCACTTTTCGGATCATGAACAATTTCTTCTGTAAGCCAATAGCCAATTCCCATTACAAAAGCACCTTCAACTTGTCCAACATCAATTTCTGGACTCAAACTGTTTCCAGCGTCTTCCAGCACATCCACTTCAAGTATCTGCAAAACATTTGCAATTCATGTATTTCGTGTCAGTATACCCAGCACTGCATTACAAAGACACGTAAACTTATAATTTGATACAATATTATTTTATGTGTATTCCCTTTAAGAACCATCCAACTTACAGCCATCACCCATTAACTCGCAGCATACCAAGTTTACAAAACATGCTGCTATTATATTATTATTATTATTATTATTAATAGTATTCATCATCGTCATCATCTTTAAATAAAGCAAACTGAAAATTTGAGTGTTTATAATCCTAACATTAGGTACAATTCATTGTTCTTTTATCTGAAACAGAAGAAATACTTTCCCAATTCGGTTATCTTACTTGTTGTTGGCCAGTCAAAACGTCTACTTCTACTTCTGCAGCAGCAACACCCCAGATGTTGTAACTTTTTACATCATCCTTATTTGTAAACCTGGAACAAATAGTGTATTTCAACCAACTTCAAAGCAACAATTTTCAACAGACACAGAATTTCACACACTATTCGTGATAAACTGTAATAAGTATAACTAATCATCATATTACAATTACAAATGAACTTCGACATATTTAAGTGAAGCAGCAGATGTTTTATGGATAGATGTTAAAAAGGCGGAAATTTATCCCTAATATCATTAGAAAAATTCCATGAGTGTACTCATTTTTGGAAACAATCTAGAACAACAAATGTATCTGCAAAACTACTATCATTAATCCTAGTTTTGCTATAGCTCAATTTTGAATATAACTATACTTAGAAGAAACGATTAAGACTGACAAATTTCTATTGGCACAAGAGTAAGGGGAAAATTTATTTGGAATTATCAGATTAAGGAATTTTATCAAGATTTAAAATACAATAAGTAATTTACTTTCACTGAATACTGATTTAACATTCTTCAGCTTATAATAGAAATAATTCATTTCCGTTCAGTTTAATCTCCTTTTGACGTTCCTACTCTGTAAGCTAATAGTAAGTAAATATGGTATTGAATACACCAAAAAGGAAACTACGTGGGTTCGCCTCATTTGCGGCCATTATAGTACTGACTTGCACAGTCAACTCCAAAAATATTTCCCTTCCATACAAATTTCCTTTTCTTCATACAAGAATACAATAATAATAACGATAATCCGCGTTCAAAATTAACTTCCAATACGTCTAAAGAATTTATTATTATTATTATTAAACTGAATACAAAAATCTCAACTATGAGAAATGATTGTGAATTACTAAAATTTCATCAATTCACACAATAAAAGTGGTGTGGGAACATACAGGCGCAGAAATTAGAATAGAGTAAGGTATCTTCTGAGGCGTAGAAATTACATTTCCTCTTTGTTCTGCAAACTTGCCTTACTTCTACAAGCAGCTCTACACTAATGTATGTTTTATGATACTAACATGTACGTAGCACACAAATCCACATTTTCGGCGTACGCTGCCGCAATCAATTCTGGCCACGTTGGATTGCCCAGTTTTTCTCTAATAGGTGCAAGTCTTTTCAAAAGTTGAGTAGCACACATTCTGGCAGCCTGAAAGAAAGAAAAGGTACGCTTAGTTCCACATCTAACATTCCTGAAAATCGACGCTATATATTAATGTTGATAATCCTCTATCTCACTCTCGTATTTTATATACAATACAGGGGTTTCAGGTATTACATCAAGTGCTTATAAATCTCAAAGCTAGAGGTAAAAGTTAAAAAGTGAAAAAGGAAAATGTTAAAAGGGGCGCATCGCTGCCCTTTTCAATGATCTATCAGTTGGCACACACCTTGACATTTAAAATTTTCGGGTGGTGCGTCAAGAACCCTGACAGATGGCCCAAGAGGAAAGTAGAACGCTTTATTCGATACGATTTCTGACAGTCCTATCTCATCGTTTCATTCTTTTATCTCCCGCTGTTTGTGATCTGTAAGCACTGGAAGTTTTACCTGAAACACACTGTATAAAGAAAATATTAAAAATATCTCACAGAAAAAGTGCACTAGCTTCAGATAGAGGAGGGGAAAGGGAGATTAAGGAAAAAAGAATACCGTAGTTGTGAAACAAACCTTAGCTCGATGTTGGAAAGCATGTTCACGTGATAGTGTTGCCAAGATGAAGCTAGAGCTAGCCAAGGAAGATTGGACGGATGGGCCGAGAAGAGTACACGAGAGAAGGGACAAAAAATAAGGAAGGAAATGTGTAATATAGGAAAAATACTTGAAAAATAAAAATTAAGGAGAAATTAATAAATTATTAAGAATAACAAGTGAATTACGCATAATAATGTAATTATTTGATTTATATATTTCTTTCTGCCGAAGTTTGATGTTTAATTGTTATTTAAACTGTATTTATTACGTTTTTACTATGCACAATGGATTGATTTAAAACTGATTGTGCATTAACTTAGGGAGCAAAGGCTGCAATATTTTATTTCACATGCTTATATAGCAGGTCAAGGTCTAACACCATGCTAAATTTAATTAAGATCGGATGAGTTCAGTTGATTTTTTTTTTCTTTTCTTTCTGAAAATAATATTAGAAAAAAAGTTTGCACAACAGACGATTATGCAGCAGGTCAAGGTCTACCACTATGCCAAGTTTTATCCCGATCTGATGAGTTCGGTGTATGACTCAATTTTCGAAAATACACGTATGTCTCAGAATTCTACCGCTTATAACTCAGGATTAAATAGTCTACACTGGTCAAAAGGGCTTGTCACTTTTGTCAGTTTGCAGTTTGTGATATATTATTGATCAGAAAAACTCTTATCTTACGTTTGCTATTATGGACGTGCAACTGACCAATGTTCTTTAAGCCATACTTAACTTCTTGTCGGTTTTAAGGGTTTATGTCGACATATTTTGAAGTTAATTTTGGCTAATCTGGTTTTTACTTCAGCTCGTTTCACTGTACAAAAATATAGCGTCCTTAATTTTTCAGGTGAACACGAAACGAAGGACGAAAATAATGGGAGGTAACAGAAACTCAAGTATGTAGGAAAATAGTAAGAAGTGAAATATGCATGGTAGTAAAAAAACCTTTCTATCCATGACCGACCTTTAACTGCTACCTAAAAAGTAGCAGTTACGTTTTTATTATGCCCAATAAATTGAGAACTGATGATGATTATGTATAACTTGCGAACAAGTTAGTTTTCATTCCAGTTTCGGGACCACACATGCATTTACGATTTATATGCAGATACTTATCAAAATAATAGAAATACATTATCGCAACACGTAATCTTAGTCACTTAGTAAAATTGAGCATTCATGAGCCACGACTGTCTTGTGTAAATGTTGCGTTGGGTGGTTGTAATATGCGAAGTATTATAGTATGGATTTGTATCTGCAATAGGATAAACTTGAGTCAGACATCTCAGATTTTCACGGGGTAGTTATGAATGTGTGGTTAATTAACCAAAGTTATCCAACAAATACCAATGTGTTGATAGCAACAATGTCTAAGGTGGTGGCAGCATAAAGAACTCATGGAAATATATCACTGAAATATGGCGGTGACTGTTCTGTTGTGGACTGCAATTTCCTGGCATTCCGCTGACTATTATTGCTATCAAAGAACGAATTGCTGCCAGTGGTTATAGTGATCAGGTGCATCCTATGGTACAAATGTTGTTCCCTAACAACCGTAAAATTTCCCAAGGTAATAATGCACTAGTACACAGCTAGAATTGTTCAGCGTGGTTCGAAAAGCATTAAGATTAACCTCAACACTTCCCTGATCTCGATCAATCCTGACTTCAAATAACCTGAACATCTGTTTTAAGAACACTTTTTCCTTCATCATACTAATGTAACTGAGTACATAAAATTGTGCAATATTCCCCTGAAAACTTAATACGGCATTGGAGCACCTTTATTCTCTAATACAGCGTGTATTCGTCGCGGAATTAGAGACTAAAGGTGCTCCAATGCCGTATTAAGTTATATTTTGCAAGGGTTTCAATTATGATCAATTTACTGTATGTATCTCTTATTAATATCAAATTAGTACATTATAATAGAAACAAAATCCTTTGCGCTAGACAGACTTAATCAGTTAGGGATGGAAAAGGGAAGAAAGAAAAAAAAAAAGCAGTACTTGAGAAGGGATACCTTGATGGTACCTCCAGTCGAGATCTGAATGTGTCTATAGCAGTCCTTTTTCCTATTTCTTGCCCCTCCCTATCTGCTAAAACATTTCTATTTTACACATAACTATATATAATGCAAACTGTGTAGAAGCAAATGCTTCGTGAGTTTTGAACCAGAAGTGACAGTTTTGGTAACACACACACGAAATCTTTCCAGCAGACGAAAACTTCACACTCATTCAAGAAAATATACTTACATAGCAACAAGCCTCGCTAGTTATGCTTCCACCAGTAACCATGCCATTTGGAGCTGTTAAGTTATTACTTGGTTTTACTTGTACCATATTAGCACTAATTCCCAGCGAGTAGGCGACTACTTGAACAACCTAAAATTAAAATTACAACGTCAACTTACACTTTTCCAAATCACTTTCCCATAAACAAAAGCAGCTCTTAACCCTACAATCACAACGTGGAGTCACCGGCGACCCCAGTCCATATAAAATGCGTTCTGCGCCTGCGCCATTGTGAGAGTGAAACATGGTATTTCGTTTAGCTTCAGTTCAGAGCATGTTCTTGAAATTGCATGTTGCATTATTGTGTTAGTGCGGTAATTTCTGTGCTCTCTTGAGTGCTGGGGTCATATATGACCCCACGATGTGATTAACGAAACAGCCGGATAGCAAAGTATATTCTAGTGAGCAAATTTCTTTAGAAATGGCGAAACCACGAAAATATATTTCTCAGGAAGACATTGCACGCATTTTAGATGAATTAGATGAAGATATGTCCAATGTTCATGAACTAGTAAGTGAAAATAAGGATAATGAGAAACAGGATGAACAAGATGAATTTGAAGCTGATGCTAGTAATGATGATATTGCAAACTTGTTATAACGAAAAATGATTTATGGGAAGAATTCAAACATTCAAATAATTAAAACAATAAAAACAACTAAAATTGTCACAATGTAGAACTTATGTATTCTACACCACCTTGTATAATCAATAAAGAAACGAATTATATCCACAAATACAAAATGTATAAGATGTTATACCTATGATGTATAAGATGATATAACCTAACAAACCTAACCTCACCTAACTTAACCTCACATCACCTCACCTCACTAATCTTAGCTCACCTTACCTTACCTAACCCAAACTAATATTACCTTACCTAACCTAACCTAACCTCCTTTTACCTAACCTAACCTAATACAACTAATCTCCAGATTCGGGTCGTATATGACCGCACGTTGTGATACATGTCCTAATGAAAGCACGTTGTGATTGTAGGGTTAAAGAGAGTTTCTTTTCTTTTTCTTTTTTTTTAACTTAGAAAACAAACCAGTAACTTAAAAAACTAATATGAATACTTCAAGTTTTTCTATGCAATATCAGGTCTCTACGAAATTTTAGTGTTTAGTACACCTTACAACTTCTGCCGATTTACCAGTAGTACCTGCCAGTACTACTAAGACAGTATATCCACCAAGATGTTGGATACCAATGAACTAATCTATACTGTGACACTTCCAATGATACAAATATTTTGTAGGTGTTTCTACGCATAACTATTTTATTGACACTATACTCGACAAATACCATTCTCCTCGTTGGTCTAATGGCTACCGCTTGTGCCTTTGGTGCACGAGATTTCCGCGCTTCATTGGGATAGCATCGAACCCATTACAATGATCCAGATTCTACGTTAAACTAAGTCTTATCCGATATAGACTTGTTGCTGACAAAGAATGTAAATACAAATCAAAGTTAATGGACAGATCTTTCTTGTATTATCATCTTAAATTAAAATTATGCAATACAACGGATAAAGACATTCAGGTTTCAACTGAGCTGAATTAATGAACATTACCACCACCACAAGGCTCGCTAATGCTATATGAAAGATTTTTTGACCACCATTCCCTAAAGACATGACCAATCATAACCATCTCGCTTTAAACCATTTACACTATGACCAATATTAACGTGCAAAGTGATTAGTCCCTGAAAAATCAATGCTAGTGTGTGAAACACTCATTATAATCGTGCGAACGCTGTCAATGTAACCCTAACAATCTTCGAGTTAAAAAACTCGTAAAGGGGCGCGTAAGAGATTCCGTCGTAACAGTCATTTTGTTATTCTATATTAACGACACTATCTGTAATTGTATTTTACTTAAGTTTAAAATTCCCGAAAGTTTTATTGCACAGATTGAATCACGAATACTGAAATCTTGCTCTTTAGATGGTCTATATATTTTCTCGATATAAATTCAATGATTTACGAGGAAGTAAACTCACTCATTACTAGAGCAATGGAACCACTGGGCTAAACACGAACTTTTGTATGTTCGCTTTGAACCCTAGACCGTGGATAGGATGGAGATTTGCGTAACGACTCTTGAGAGAAACGTGAGTTAAATGATTCTACTGTCAATCAGATTTTTTTTTTTTTTTTTTTTTTTTAATTAAGCATAGTAGGCAGAAACTTTCTCCTTAGACCAGACTAAAAGGATAACCGTGATTTTAGAAAGAAACTTAAGGAGGGGGAGGAGCTAATGGACTAAATATTTTCCCATCAAACCTCCAAAACTGTTGGGTCTAGGAACTTAGAATATTGTACAAATGTTAGCCTTTGCCCTTAAATTTTAGTTTGGAACGAGTTGGAGTTAGAGGAGTAAAATGATTTTCATTATTACGAGTTTGTTGAAACAGCAGAATACTAGCAAGAAATTTGGTATAGAGGTGTATTCTGATTTACAAAATCTTTGACAGTTTGGAGTTTTAGTAACATCTTCTCGTTAAGAAAGCTACGAATCTACAACTTAAGGTGGGATCCGGAAACTATTAATTCTCATTCGGAATCGAAGCCGCGTTCCCTCAGTCACTTACAAAATTAATATATCTACTTGCACGAACTTCGGAAATCACATCCATAAGAAAAAGAACGAAAAGTTCATACCATTAGACACGGCATTTGGCATATTAGTTGTTTCTGTTAAAAAAAATACGAATCCATCGTCAATTTGAACGAAATAGGGATGACTCAAAGAGATAAAGGTTGGGTGGTACGGACCGCAAAATATTCTCAGGTAACACGAGTATAAAAGGAAAATATGTCTGATCCTTGCCTTTAAAATTCCTTAACCGTATGAGAAAATTTGATCGGATTATTATTAACTATAGCTACGACAAAGTATTACGCTTTTAACTCCTAAAGGGATCAAAAATAGGTTTTAATAAGTCGGACTAGTTTTAAACAGCCCAAATAAAATTCAAAAGAGTACGGAATTCTGAACCTAAGTACTTTCTCTTACAAAGAATACAAATCTCATTCACTTACACTAATTAAATGTGAATGAGCCAGACTGCCGTAGCGAGGCGAACGAGTTTGTCCTACCGGGAAAAATTTTCGAATGATGGACAAAAAACTTTCTTTCTTTCAGAGAATATGGATATGTTATTCACCTGCACGAGTTTAATACAGATGACTCAGATAGCTGGAGGCGCTCAGGGGCGCTTCTTTATACCTACCATATAGAACTTCTAGACCGTCGAACATCGTGCCATTAAAATTGATATCTGGAGATTTGTTTCGCAGAATACGATTCTATCATTTAGTTGTGTACATTAAATATGTTTTGCAAAAGGCGTAGAAATACTGAGTACAGTAAATCTCGGCTATCCTGATTACATTCAGTGAGTCTTGTTTCTGGATGTAAATTTTAGTAGGTCTCAACTTTGGAAGACATTCAGGGTCAAATTCGGAAAAATTAATTTCTTTGAGCAGCTTTTGGGTGAAAGGAAAATTTAGATACGTCTCAACCGAGTGTGAGGAAAAAGTTATTCAAGTGTGAATTTAAGAAAATCGTGTTTTCTAACAAGTTAATGATTTTGCCTAATGATTTAAAACAGAATATGGTGAATATCTGTCTTAGGGTATGAGAAAGCGATTTAAGTTCCGAACTTCAGAAAAGCCAATTAAAAATGACTGCAAAAATTCATTTTCAAACATCTGAGAATTGTGAGTAACAATTTCTACCGAACTAGAACAACTTCTATTTTAATTGCACGAAGGCGTAAATAGATCAACTTCGAAAACTTATTTAGGGACGATTTTGGGAAAACTAATTTGGACAGAATAAAAGATTTTCGTCCAATAACGTTCACGGAATAGGATTATTTATAATCTCAATATTAATAATCGCAGAAAGTCTTAAGAAAAAGGAATACACAGTTCACGCATTTTTGCATTTGTATGTTTTTGGAGTTTCAAAACGCAATTACTAGTGTACAAGATGACAAGGATAATGTGCGTTTTCAAGTTACATGGCAATGGGCAGAAATTACAAGGATTTATACAGAAAACTAGAGCGTCAAGCAAAAATTGTGGGAGAGTAGCCCTAATTATATCAGTTTTAATAATAATAATAATAATAATAATAATAATAATAATAATAATAATAATAATTATAATAATAGCCGCTGCTACCATCCCATTTCTTGATTTGGAATTTTAGATATATATGTATTTCCAATACTTTATTGCAGGCAATGAACCATAATCAAAAGCAGTCTCTGGAAGAAAATCATAGCAATTTGAACGAATAGTGGAAAACAGACAAGTGAAAGTATTATTCAACATTTTTCACCTTCACGACTACCAATGATCTGAATATGTATGTTCCAACCCATCCCTCCTAAACCATCATAAAAATGAAACTATGTACTGAAACTTGTTCAAAATTTACGGAAATGCAGAACTGGTAGTAAAATAATTATTTTGCAGTTTTTCTCCTACAAGAACGTTGAAAATATCCCATTGGCTGAACTTACTTTAGTATTTAACCCCTGGCCACATTCAATTCCTCCGTGAGATACAGCCACGGTTCCATCCTTACGGTAGATACTAACAATGGCGCTATAGTTACCCCAGTAAAAGAACGGATATTTCATAGGAACAATTGCTATTCCTCGCTTCTTCCATCTATTTTGCTGAAAATAATAAAAATTATTAGTATTAACTAAACTATACAAAAACATACTTGCAATTTTTTCACGATACAATTCTGTACCAATGTAAAGGTTACTAATATTACTGTTTGATTATTATTCTCAGGGATGAGAAACTCAGGATACTGAGTTGCATCGCTCGACCCTTCTTTTTTAGATTATAGATAATCATGGAAATAGATTGTACTATAAATTCATTAGCGCAGTCTCCTGGAAAACCTGCAACTTATTTTTCAAAAGACTAGGCTGTGATTATTTGTTCCATCATTGTAAAATGGAACATTTGGTAAACATCAGTCTGAAAGTACTCGCAAAATATTTTATGAGATTCAGCATATACTGAATGAATGATGTAAACATGCGATGTACACAGAGCTTTGTTAGCAGCTAAGTATATACAGTGTTACCTCTAAGTATTAAAATTAGGACTAAAAATATAAAATATTCAGTTTATCAAAATATATGATGTCAGTAGCTTGCACTAACTACCACAGAGGTTTTTTTTTTTTTTTCCCTCTCCCACTGTTAAGGGCCAACTTTCTTGCTATCACGAAAAGAATCAGATTTTTATGCTAATTTAAAATTTAATACATTTTCTAGTGATTACCTTAGGTAAACTAATGTATTCGTACACGCGTATCAAGATATATTCTTAATGCCAAGTGATGTAAAGGTTAATATATTTCATTAATTACAAGTATTATATTACCTACTTTTATGAATGCCTCTTTCTCATCCAGCCATCTTGAGTTAGTTTTTTCTCTGGCATTTCCTCATTCAAATGCCAGTATAGTACCTAACGAAGGTCTCACGCCGCTTCCTTCTTTCTCCCATTTCCCCACGTACTGTCATCGCAGAGGGACGCCATTCGTCGTATATGGCGGAATAAATAAAGCAAGATAATGGCACAGTGTTCACCTCTAGTACAAGTCGTTTTTGGTTCGAATCCAACTGATATGGTCTTTACGTAGACGTAGTTATCACTTCATCTATTTATCTCCACCATTATTTCCTTACACTATAGTGATAACTGTGGTATGTTAAACTATTTCACGACTGAGGAAAAGATTTTTACAGCTCTCAGCGAACTACAATAACAATTTCTAATAAATTTAACAGAATGAAGTAGTATCTAAGCAAATACGAAGTGCCAAGTAATTTATCTACGTTGGACTGATCACCATTAATGCCCTGTACATAAGGGACAGATTTTTTAGGACAGTAGAATCCATCTAATTACATCAATATCAGTTTACCGTAAAATCTTAACAGACCGAACGTATTTTAAATCTAAACTCTTTAAAACTGTCAGTTGCGGTATCCTTCAGAAAAATTAGAGAGGAAAAATTAAAAGTTAGAAAAATTAAATTAGAACTGACAAGGACAATTGAATTCAAAAGTTTATAAATTTCATTTCTTTGTATTTTCATTGAGAGAACATGAACACTATAATTACACATAACACTTACTGCTTTCCTTTTCTTTTCTTGTCAGTTCGTACTTGGTTCAAAGTTAAAATTTCGGATGAGAAAATACTACCTTCCAAGATACCCTATAATAGTCTAACAAGAACTTTGAAACTATTTTAAAACATTTTACCTGGTTGAACTCTGTTACTTTTTGCTTCCTTATGTCATATTTGGAACTAAGTTTCAAATCTTCAATTAGCTTCGGAAGAGGATTATCTGTCATATCCATATTTTTCAGCCGTACTTCCACAGGATCTTTATGGACTACACGTGCGATGTGTTCCATAATATTTTCTATCATTACAATACCTTCCGTTGTGCCTACATATTAGAAAAGACAATTACTCTGTTGCACATAAAAACCTAGATCCGGAATACATTACATTTTAGTGAGTAATAATTCGTACGACGATTACAGAACTAAAAAAGTAAAGGTGCTGATACTTGGGAATTTAAAAAAAAAATACCTGATTTATATATTCAATTTTGCGTTTTAATGTTGAAATATAATCCACTGATATATTTTTTTTTTGTTAATAATGTTTTCATGGGTATTATTAATTAATGCTCAGCCCTGACCTACTTCATTTAAACTTCTAATCAACAATTTTCGTCCAAGTTGGTAACACATTCTTTTGCATTACAAAAATTCGAAATCTCACTTCAGGAAATCCTGGCATAAGCCCATAAGAACCAGAAACCATTGTTCCTAACGAGATTTGCTTGCGTTCGGTTACATGCATCACGAAGCAATGTTCCAAATGAGACTACTCCCATTGCACACAATCGACTTGTTACGATCTGCAACTACATTACATCTCACTAATACGGGAAACTAACAAACAGCAACTTGAAATTCTAGTTAGCTTCGGACTTATCCAGACCAAATCTGTGAAGGTAAGGATGGATTCGAGGGGAATGGGTCAAAGAGGACCGTACGTTTGAAATGTTTAATATTTAGTTAAATGCTAAAATAATTATTTATCTGCCTACGGTAATTTAGCATGAAATCGGCACAGAAGTATTGAATCCGATCGTGAGAAAAGCTGTAGTACATCTAGAATTGTGTTGTGGAGTAAGGGGGCAGTAAACAAGTTTTGTAGTGTAAAGAATATACTACATATTTGCTGCACGAAATGGTATTTCCAATGTACAATTGCGGGTGCTTCAGAAATTAAGGGAAAAGGAAGGAGGTGGCATAGATTATATGGATAGCTTACACAAAGAAAATAATTTCCGGCATATATGTAATTTCAGAGAGGATTTACAACCTACATCGCAAAGTAAAGGTCAATTTTCTAAATTGGTTGATTGCAGTTTACCACCACTTTCCAGTACCGAGGCTTGAGGCGGGACATATAGCTTAAGGTGGGATCCATACCATTACATGGATCTAAATCCAAGCCAGTTATTCTTAGCGGGAATCGAACTAGGAAAAACGCACACGAAAAGTCCGGGTCAGCCATTTGACCACGCAGGGGTTCAAGTTTCTAAAATCTCAACAGTTATCTGCACGATAACACAACATAATCAAATCACTGCCTTACGACTATATGGTTAGCGTATTCACGATTCAACTGCGAGGTCTCGCGTTTTAATCCCGCAGTCGGTCATCCAAACTATACTTTCAGGAGTTTTCATATCACTTACAATACGTGAATGTCGGAATAGTACATTTACATAAATAAGCAATCATCAACTGGTAGATGTATGACGTACAAGTGCAGTTTTACAATCCTGAAAAAACAGAAGCACAATGAGGAATCGAGGAGAGGGAATGACAGATCAAGAAGCCTTGGCAGTGTACGCACACTCGTGGATCCATGAGAGTATTCCTACAAAACGATCGATTATATCCCTACAAAACGATCGATTAGGCTATCATGTTTTTGTTTGCCTGTCACCACAGTATTTTATCAGTGTCAGGTTACTTGACTAATCCTTTTATTGAAAAGGCTAGCAGTAAACTACATCACAGAGCATTCAACTGGAAATTACAGAACAATGAACAAAGAATAAGTTTTGACTGAAAAGTGTAAAATTCAACTTTTAAAGGATTTCAGATATTATTCCACGTCAATTTAAATGCATAACAGTTCAATGCATTGGTTAAGAACTAATTCTAAATTGTTGAAGTACTCGCATGCACATGTGACTTCATAATTACCACTATTTTTATTATTATTATTATTATTATTATTAATATATATAATCTGATTTTTTTTAAACACTTCTTCCCAGTTTACACTTTACATTAATGTCACATTACAACATTTTTTAAAACAGTTTATTTGCAATTTTACAAGGATGAATGACAAGTTTCGCAATATTATCACAGTGCATAATGTACGGCGTGTATCTCAAGTGATAGAAGCAATTCAAACAGCCGAAAGCACTCGCTATTACAGGTATAGATAGTGGTGGCTTGTATCTTGAAAAGTTGTACAGTGCTATGTTCCGTAAGATTTGATAGCCGGAAAGATAAAAATGTAACGAAGTCTAATTCGGGAATTTATGCTTTACGAGTTTGAACTGGACCATAACGGCACGGAAGTAACCCGGAACATTTGTGCAAAACATGAAGCGATGGAGTTAAAGCACAGCAACCAGATGCTTTCAGAAATTCTGCTCGGGCTGCAAAAACCTTTCCTATCAGTCAAAGTCAGGTAAGCCGAAAATCGTAGATTCAAAAGTCGTGCGTCTGGCTATACAGGCAAATTCGACGACTACATTCTTGAAGTGATCAGGCGATTTTGATTTCTTAGTCCAGTGTAGTTCATTTTCACGACCTTGGCAAATGCATACAGAGCAGCCGAACTACGAATCATGTTTTGACCAGCTTAAGCACAGAAGAGAATAGGTATGTGCAAGGAAATCCTGAAAAACAAGCGGGATTTACGCTTCTTTAAGAGAACATGCATCGAGAAATTTATTTTTGAAAATCCTGATGTGCGTAAGCAGTACCCAAAGAAGAGCCAGATGCCGGAACTTGTCGCCTAACACGACCGTTTCGAACCCAAGGTGTTACTCTACGTCTGATGAAATAAGGGAATAATTCGCTACGAGTTCATTCCGAATGGTCAAACCATCAATGCCAACCTGTACTCCACACTGAACAGAAAACAAGCCAATCTGGAGCAAAAACACAAAATCCCATACCTTTAGAACGACTCGAAACAAAAATTTCCAAAAATGAGGGAACTGAACTGATAATACGTTCAGCATATAGTTCGAATACACCTCTGGATTACTCGTTCTGATCCATGGCTCACTTTCTCCGCTCGTGAGATTTCAACGACCAATAGAAAGTAGAAGCTGCAGAGTCAGAATTCGCCTCCTAGGACAAGAATTAGTGTCGATGTGGAAAGAACTGATTGAAAGGTGAATTCAGACGACGCAACACGATGGCCTCTGAGTTATTGCATTGTTACTTGACGCAGTAAGAAAGTACGTGATCGAAATCTTGCAAAATTTGATTCAACTTTATACAATGGTTTGATACTCATGTTATTTATAAGATATTATCACCCATGTCTTACATAAAACAATTCATATAAATGAAGTTCTAAATTGTTTTGGAGTTCTAACCACCTCTTTAAAAGTTGTAACCACACACTTATTCATAAGTGGAAGTAGAACAAATTTAAACTGTTTAAAACATTTATTCCACGCCATAACACTGAATTATTCTGCATGAGATACTGAGAATATATCCTTTAAATACAAGTGGGTGGCCAGATATTTTTGGACAAGACTGCACATCAGAATTTACAAATGAACGAAATCTCGATATGGAACAAGTGAATAAGTTGAAGCAAAAATTGTTCCAATCCAACGAATGTTAATCAAAAAGTAGAAAGATTAATAAAATGGACATCAGAGATGATAGCCACTGGAAGGAACACACAAGAATTAGCATGATACATCAAGTACACCTAACGGAAGGACTGCATACGATATTTAACATTTTGTGTCCGTACAAACGTGGTTATTCCAATTTTTATCCTCAATCATTTCTAAGTTTTTCCACTTCAAAAGAACCACAAAATGATTTGAAATACCAAGAGCGAAAATTAGCAATAAGATACGGAGAACCGAATATTTATTAGATTATTCAAATCCTGCTTTAGATGTCACAGGGAGTTTCAGAGACAAGTAACAAGGTCGCGAATCAAGAACAAGGTTTACTATGGCTCAAATTATTATTATTTTCACGAAAAGAAAATTCCTTCACGTTACCATCTTGCACGTGCAGAGTTCCAGATTCCCTACTTTTATCTCCATCAGTGTGTATCGCGCCAATTTAAGCTTCAGTAGTTTAAGGAAGTAATTTGTGCTACAATTGGAGTGAATACATTGTCAGACTAAACAATGAAATAAGATGAATATCAGTAAAATAAACTTTTTCCTGACTAGCAATTACAAATACCTTAATAAAAATTCTAATTATAAATGCTTAAATCAATGAAGTATTTACCTGGTGCCCTACAGTACGTATTAGAAGCAGTATCAGTTTTGACAGCTTTACTAGATATTGCCCACGACTTTGTGTTGTAACAATTCTTGAAATATTGTCCAGCCTCTGAAACGACTATTTCATTGAAATTACAGCCTGCGTCGCCAATTAGAGTTGTGTTTAGGTACTGAATCTTACCATCATCATCAACACCAACCTACAGAAAATGGAACAAAATTAAATACTTATGACTGAAAGAATAATCATTACTTTATCAATTTTTCTGAAGTACTTTCAGAACAAGGAACACTATGCTACTATGGAAGCTTGTGAATTTTGACCCAGGAAATAGGGATAATTAAATTCTTTAGTTTGAACAACTTTCACTTAAAGCAGGGTTTAGCAGCGATTTTCTCGTTTTCCCTGACTTTTACAGGTCTAGGGCACATTTTCCAGATTGAGTTTCTGGTGTATATTTTAGCTTCTAAGATTAGGATATATTTTTCAGCTAAAAGTTATATTTTTAAAAAAATCCACCTTCTGCCTTTGTGTATTTATGTATTCTTTCATATAAGCATAAGTAAATAAATAAATAAATAGTTACATTATGTATTTTGATGACTAAACAGAACCTAGCACACAATACACTGTAACAGAGTTGTGACAAGTTTTCATTGCCATATGGAAGAGATTTTCTCAAGGTGGCAATTTCCACGTTGATAGCTTGCTTTCAGATCAGCTTCTTTTGAAAACTTTGCTTTTTTTCTCTCCAATATAGTAATTTGATCAGCGATGAGTTTACGCTCACACTTTTCCCACTCAACTGCATTTTCTTCAGCACGCTTTCTTTATGGCTTCCTTATACCGCTTCTATGAAGCACGAACAAATTGAAGTATTTTTCCCCATTTGTTTCCACTGCATAAGGTCCTCCAGATCATTTTATAGAATGATACACTAATCTCAATGCTACTACTGAATCTTCACAAAGGTTTTCTACCATCATGTCCTTATTAATAGAAAAATCATTTTCAGCACTCGCATTTCCGTAAGAAAGAATAAGCAAAATTTTTATTAGCTTCCCAGATCTTCGAATATCATTATTTCTAAGTCAACTGCGGTAAAAAGTGTAGTCTATTTGTTTCAGGGTTGAAACTGTCAAACTTATCTTTCCATTCATTCTGTAATTTAGAACACATTTTACTGTAGTGATGTTTTGCTTCTTCTGCAGATCGTGGCAAAGTATGATTTTTCTCATAGTTCTTACAAAACAGTTCATACGACTTTCACACATTCCCATTTATACGAATGTCTTGGAATGATAAAAACTGCGCATAAACCTATATTTCATTGGACACATCTCAAGGATCTTCCAAAAATTATCTACATTCCATCAGGAATTCAAGCTTTAGTCTTTCATTAGCTTTGCTATGACTCAAAAACTTCTTTACAAAAAAAGCCGATGTCTACATAAGAACAAAAAGTATTTTCATCAGATACTTGAAATTTTAACAGTTTCAAGGTAGTGTCTACTTCTGTTAAGGCTTCACTTTTAATACGGTAAATCTCTTCATAAGGCGACGAATCAAATGTTCACATTCTGTAGACAAAATTGATGCTAGTGGCTTTGACGATTGAAATTTGGCCAGGAAAGGTTCAACATCGGCACTGATAGACACCAAAAAACTCAATCTAGGCAGGGTTAGCGGATCATCAACAGCTTTTTAAACAATTCCATCTTCCAAATATTTTAGAAGAGACTTCTTAAATTGTTTCAAGTACTGCCTGATATGTAATAGTAAGTCATTAGCACACTGAGCAACTTCGGCATTTTTCACCTAGCGCCAAATGCAGAATTTCTTTGGGAATTAAGGTCTGTACAAGCTTTTCAAAAACTATTATTCCACCCAGTAGCATCATGTCCACTTTGAAATAATCCGTGAGCGATATGCAAACCCAAGTCTAAGAGTTTGGCACTATCTTCATCTTGTGAAATTTCAGCAGACAAATCGCCATGAAATTTCCAGTTGACAATGGGTTGACATGGAAATTTGGATTAGAAATTGAGAGTACTCAGGAAATAGGAGATGAGCATTAATACTGTCACTAAGTTCACAAAAAGTACGACTAGTACAACCAAATTTAGTTGGTTGCCTCAAGTTCAAGTTCTTTATGCTAGGGAGTTTAGTTGTAAAAGAAAAGTATACTCTATTTGCATGATCAAATGTAGGGAAGTAAAAATAACGTACTATTAACAAATTTCCTTAATTATCCAGGTTCTCCAGGCTTTTCCTGACCAAAATTAAATTCCCTGACTTTCAGGTTCCCCAGGTACCTGGTAACCCTGTTCAAGTCAGTACAATTTAAGTTTGATAATTCTCGTGGAATATGATTTTGTACTAAAATGAAATAAAGAAATCGTTCACCCAAGTCACATGAGAGTGCAAAAATACTTCCAATATTGTTCATGTGATTTTAATTCAATCGAAAGACGAAGTTTACACATGTAATTTGCAGGTAGACTTTCGTCGTAAGCAGCCCAGTGACTGCTAGAAAACAGTCTTGTTTTCGCTTGTAGGTTTAGTGTTTGATAGTTCGGATTTCGCGTCCCGTTATTGGTGGTATGATCGATGAGTGGTAGAGCCCTCACATCAGGTGCAGGGATCCCTGGTTTGATCTCAGAATTTGAGTGGAGAACTTCGTGTCCATGTGTTTCTTCGAGTTAGTTTCCTCCCACATTCTTATTCCACAATTCTTTCATAATTTGTCTTCATTAATTATATATCTTCTTAAAATAGAAAATATAACCATTAAAAGTTATACTAGAAATTAGATTTTATTTAATTGTATTATACTTGACTACGTACAATGACTATTTCTTTTAAGCGATAAAATTGTAACTGTTTACTGAGCTGATTTTCTTCAACAGCTGCCAGATTTATTCCAAATAACCGTGGCTAGGTATCAGTCAGCGTAACTTCATATTTACGTTTCTGACATGACACTAAATATACTGATCCTGAGATGAACTGATTTGCATATTATCAGAATTACATTTCCACTGATGAGATGCTGCAGAAAACTAAAATTGCCCTATCTCAAGTGCAGTATATTTTATATTTCCAAAAGCTGGAACAGAAAAGATAAATACTGGATTTTCCAAAATAGTATTGCTGGAGAATGATTTATTTTTTTTTTTTTTTTTTTTTTTTTTTTTTTTTTTTTTTTTTTACACAACATACCCAATGAACTTACAATCTATAATCATAGTGTGTGGACACGCTATTAGGTCAAAATTTATTTTATTTTTTATTTATTTATTTATTTTATTTGAAATTTGTTTTGTTCACTACTAATATTAGTTTGGAGATGCAGTTTTGATACTTATAACCTAAAATAATTTAAGTTTTACATACTTGAAACTGACAAGTGAAATATTTAGCTTTTTTTTTGTAAAATAAGGATTATACATTTTTCTTTATTATTTTGTGAGAATTAAAAATTACATGATTCGAAATAATTGAGTTTTCAAATGGTCAATGTCAAGAGAAACAGCTTTTGTTTCTTTGTGAAATAAGTGTGATGTACATGTTGGAATAGTGTATAGGCAGGAAGTGTTATCAAATCGATCACATGCTGGATCTTTTAGGTTGCCAGGATAAAGTGTAAGATTAGAGAACAAGATAAAACACTAAGATTTACTATTAGAGATATTGTGAATTAATTCAGAGAATTAAGAGTACAAATCAATACAGAAAAGTAGTTCAATTCTGTACAAGAAAAAAAAAAAGTTTTATCCAAAGAGAAAAATTAACACAAAGGTAAGATTAATGTGAAAGTTTTCTACGTTTTTTTCATCTAAGTCTTTATTATTACAGTTCACTACTTAGATCTAGAATTAGGCCCACAGTTATACACTATCCAATACGACTGCATTTACAATTCTGCTTAGATAAAGCAAATACCAAATTATTTCAGATTCTAATAACACCTTTTCTTTCTTCACGGTGCAGGAAACTAAAACCTTCGTGTTTATCTACTCCACAACCTGTGGTTCGCCTAAAGGCAGAACACCATAGCAGGCAAGAGCCATCGAGACTTGCCTGAATCCTGAAATACCTTCCAGTCAATGTTGAGTTTCTTTTCTCTTTACTGTAACTTGCGAGAAATAATACTCCCTTTCGCTTCTGTACTATAAAAATCAAGCTTAACAGTTTAACATCATTTCTTACTTTCTTATAATTCTTATTAATTACTAAAGGAACAATATGTTTAAAATACCACTTTCTGACCGTCATATTGAATCTTCATGAATATTCTTAACAGAAAATGGGTCTGATAAAATAATAATTCTTAAAACCAAATTTATGCCGAATTTCACGTTATCAACCAATATTTAAAATTTATCATTGATAAGCAATTTTAAAAGCATAGTATTATAGAGTGCCCTTTCGTGGCCGAATACCTAATGCTTGTACTTAGGTACTTTGAGTTGAACTCTTGTTCGATCCGCAGTGAGGGTATTTGCCCCCACACTGTTCCAGAATTCAGACCGCATAAAAATATTTGTCTATTTTAATGAGATTCTATCATATTAGGGTATAGACTATTCGTCCATTCTAAGATAGTTTGTTTTCCTTTCCTGTTACTACTAAATCTAAATAATAAAAACAATAATCGAACTTCTGATCTGATCCATTTACAGATTTCGTATTGGAAATTTCATTCTATTATTTCCTGATGCATATGCCAGGAAAGTAAGATACAATGCTACTTTCTGAACCCATCTTATTTGCCGAAATTGACATGAACATTTTCTTTATTCTCAATCTTCTGAATGGATGAGCAACTAATTTTAACTAATCTTCCTTATAGAATTATGAATCAGTTTTCTGAGTTACTGATCCAGTTACTATTTCATATTATATACAAACATTGGTTTCAAGCAAAAAAAAAAAAAAAAAAAAAAAAAAAAAAAAAAAAAAAAAAGTTACAAAATGAATGGCTTCGTATATTTCAAGTCTATGCATCAGGCTGTCCTAAAGCTCTTATATGAAACTAGTAGCCTACTTTATGCTCAAAATACTAATCAAACGAGCAGCAAACAGTTATTTACACGGACGAATTGAAAATACTGCGTAACAACATGAGGTCTACTTAACACGCACACAATAATAACTATCCAAGTGAATTCTTACGTACCTCATACTCAGAAATATTCGAGAATCTGCCTCCAAATGCTTCCATGTTACTTTCGAGCGTTAGTACCATTCTAACTGGTTTATTCATCTTGGAAGCTGCTATAGCACAAGCGACAGCTACGCATATCGATCGGGAAATCTTGGCCCCATATGCACCTCCCAAACGACGAACTTTCACGTTTATACTACAAAATAAAGTTCATATTGGTCATGTAAGTTTTACATGATTGAGTTTGGAACAAAAAGAATTTACACTTTGGTAGAACAATCTAATAGAGATCAAAAGAGTAAAGGTGGAACACTTCTTATACACATGTACAAATTATCGGGTAACATGAAGTAGTAGAACCCACAGTTGAAGTTTAAAAAAATCATAGTAGTTAAGTAGAATTCCGAAGCAACACACACAATTTTTACCAAATTTACACAAACTTTTCAAAATTGGGAAGAAGTTTAACAAAGTTTCATTGAAACTTTTTTTTTTTTAACCCTGTATCCCTCGATTAAGGCTGAAATTTTAATACTTAACATGCACACTTATAAGCAAAGCAGATATAGATAGGACACCAATACCTGTATAGCAAAATTAAAAATCTCTAAAACTCATCTGGAAACAAACTAAATTCGCCAAGTTTGTGTAATTGTTTCATACAAAAGGGCACTAACAATAACGTGAAATATGTATTACAGAGATTTCTGGTTGGGATCGAAGAGATTCTCTGCTATCTACGTAACAGTATAAAAGGAGGTGGGTACAGATCGACCATTTTCCGCGTATGATAGTCATAAAAAGTGAAAGTGTTCATAAAAGCCACTACACTGTATGGATACAAAGTTCAAGCATTAACGTTACATCTAGGTAAGATGCATATGAAACATATTGTAGCAAGTTTAAAAAAAAACTAAACAAAGCACGGTTGTTTATATTCTGCCAATTGAGAAGTTTTTCCAAACTTGCAACAATTTTAGTATGGGGCGCTTCGTGAAATATTACACTTTTTGTTTTCGTGAAGACTAGAGTTAATAAGATTTAAATGAAAATTCTATAACTTTCATATAAGAAACTCAGAATTTCCAATCGTCTGAATTTCTTGCAGTTTGAAATGAGTTAATAAGGAAGGGTGTTCTCTCCAATTTTATATATTTTCCTAAATATTTATTACACATATTCAGATTTCTATAGATAATTGTGGGTTTTGTTGAACATTTGAGACTTACCCCTATAGTTTAGGGTTTAAATTAAAAGGGAGAATCGCTTGATTCAACAATGCACAGCATCACTAGTAACTATCATAGGCGAAAAATGGCCTATTTTTACCCACCTCCATCATAAGAACGCAATAGTTTGTTGATAACTGATTCTCTTTGTTGTACTTGACAAATTTACAAATACTACTTCAGACGGTGAGAACACTCATTTATATCTTGCGTAGAATTTCAGAATATCATCCAAGAGATTATTTCTAGTACTGTTAATTGTTTACAAGCATGTAGAATTATCAAAAATTACACACTATTTAAATAATATACATATTGAGCATTACAACTAGAAATTTAACTCTTGAAGTTAAATTTTGTTCCTTTGGACTTTAAGAGCCCTTGTTACCACAAATTATGTAAAAAAA
>NW_027657437.1:0-28500 GCF_964235325.1 Thermobia domestica | reverse complement strand
CTCCCTCTTGTTGTATCGGTCAATCCTAGTCCAGTTCTGATTCCTGTATTTTACAGCATAAGAGAAACTCAATTCAGATCACATATACAAACATTAGTACTAGTATACAGATTCTATTTTTGGTCTCAATTATTCTTCTTTATCAATTATCAACGAACTTAAAAAGTTCTTTACTGAATTATCTGTGTGTCTGTCTGTCTATTATTTGCGATCTTTTTTAATTTTGAGCCCTCCATTCGGTACAGCATCGAAAACTATCTAAGAAAATGATAAAATTTTTCGCGTTACAATTACCGTTCCCGACATATTGGCCAAAAAATGTCCAATTTCTGCAGATTTAAGGAGCCATATTTCTGGAGCTATAAGTTATAGGAGAGATAATGATGGTGTTAATCAATACCTAAGAGGATGTTGAACATTTTGGTATCAAATAGTAACCGGTGGCCACTGTTCAACTGGCCACTAGTTTGGCCAGTGACCACCAGTTAATATTGGTACCAAAATGTTTACCATCCTCTTAGGTATTGGTTAAAACCAATATTATCTCTCTATGACTTATCGTTTCCGAGATATTGGCCAAAAATAGTTCCGATTTCGGGAGATTTAAGAAGCCATATCTCG
This sequence comes from Thermobia domestica, assembly GCF_964235325.1. Lineage (NCBI taxonomy): Eukaryota > Metazoa > Arthropoda > Insecta > Zygentoma > Lepismatidae > Thermobia > Thermobia domestica. Next base: position 27,879 of record NW_027657437.1, on the reverse strand, counting down.
GCAACCGTAAGTCATAGAGAGATGACATTTTGCGAATTTTTGTGAGGAACAGAAGGTGCGGATAAAAAGATTTAGTTTTTCATGTAATAACAGTCACACTTAACCTTCCCGCTCCGTCTCTTCATTCTTTTTTTAAAGTTTGTTCTGGCAATGTTCTTGGAGCATTCTGAGCTGCCTTTTTAATATTATATTTAGTAATATTATCACTAAACGAATCATTATATAATGAATCTTTTTAATCACTTATACCTTTTAAGATTATCTCCCTTGAATCAAATTTATCATTTGTATCTTTAAACATTATCATTTATTTATATCTTCTATGATTATTTCCAAAAAATCAATTTAATCATTTGCATCTCTTAAGATTACCTCCCTTGAATCAATTTTATCTTTAAACATTATCCTTTATTTGCATCTTCTATGGATGTATCCAATGAATCAATTTTATCATTTGTATATTTTAAGAAGATCCCTCATTGTATTGTTATCTCCAACCAATTAAATTAATCATTTGTATCTTTAAAGATTATTCCTTATTTATATCTTCTACGATTATCTCCAATGAATCAGTTTTATAATTGTATGTTCTGTAATTATCTCCAATGAATCAATTGAATCATTTGTATCTTTTAAGATTATCTTCGTATTTTTTGGGATTATCTCTCATTGTATCTTTTATATCCAATGAATCAATTTAATCATTTGTATTTTAAAAATTATCCCTTATTTGTATCTTCTACGATTATGTCCAATGGATCAACTTCATAATTTGTTTGTCTTAAGATTATTTGCAATGAATCAATTGAATCATTTGTATCTTGTTAGATTACTTTCCTTGAATCAATTTTATCATTTGTATCTTTAAAAAGTGATCCTTTATTTGTATCTTCTATGATCATCTCCAATGAATCAAGTTTATCATTTGTACCTCTTAAGATTATTTCCAATGAATCAATTTAATCATTTGTATTCCGTAAGATTATTTGCAATGAATCAATTCAATCATTTGTATCTTGTTAGATTACCTTCCTTGAATCAATTTTATCATTTGTATCTTTAAAAAGTGATCCTTTATTTGTATCTTCTATAATCATCTCCATTGAATTAAGTTTATCATTTGTACCTATTTGCACCTCTCAAGATTATTTCCAATGAATCAATTTAATCATTTGTATTCTGTAAGATTATTTGCAATGAATCAATTGAATCATTTGTATCTTGTTAGATTACCTTCCTTGAATCAATTTTATCATTTGTATCTTTAAAAATGATCCTTTATTTATATCTTCTATGATCATCTCCAATGAATCAATTTTATCATTTGTACCTATTTGTACCTCTTAAGATTATTTCCAATGAATCAATTTAATCATTTGTATTCTGTAAGATTATTTGCAATGAATTAATTGAATCATTTGTATCTTGTTAGATTACCTTCCTTGAATCAATTTTATCATTTGTATATTTAAAAATGATCCTTTATTTATATCTTCTATGATCATCTCCAATGAACCAAGTTTATCATTTGTACCTCTTAAGATTGTTTGCAATGAATCAATTTAATTATTTGTATTCCTTAAGATTATTTCCAATGAATCAATTGAATCAATTCTATCTTGTTAGATTACCTTCCTTGAATCAATTTTATCATTTGTATCTTTAAAGGTGATCCTTTATTTGTATCTTCTATGATCATCTCCAATGAATCAATTTTATCATTTGTACCTCTTAAGATTATTTCCAATGAATCAATTTAATCATTTGTATTCCTTAAGATTATTTGCAATGAATCAATTCAATCATTTGTATCTTGTTAGATTACCTTCCTTGAATCAATTTTATCATTTGTATCTTTAAAAATGATCCTTTATTTATATCTTCTATGATCATCTCCAATGAATCAATTTTATCATTTGTACCTATTTGTACCTCTTAAGATTATTTCCAATGAATCAATTTAATCATTTGTATTCTGTAAGATTATTTGCAATGAATTAATTGAATCATTTGTATCTTGTTATATAACCTTCCTTGAATCAATTTTATCATTTGTATATTTAAAAATGATCCTTTATTTATATCTTCTATGATCATCTCCAATGAACCAAGTTTATCATTTGTACCTCTTAAGATTGTTTGCAATGAATCAATTTAATTATTTGTATTCCTTAAGATTATTTCCAATGAATCAATTGAATCAATTCTATCTTGTTAGATTACCTTCCTTGAATCAATTTTATCATTTGTATCTTTAAAGGTGATCCTTTATTTGTATCTTCTATGATCATCTCCAATGAATCAATTTTATCATTTGTACCTCTTAAGATTATTTCCAATGAATCAATTTAATCATTTGTATTCCTTAAGATTATTTGCAATGAATCAATTCAATCATTTGTATCTTGTTATATAACCTTCCTTGAATCAATTTTATCATTTGTATCTTTAAAAGTGATCCTTTATTTGTATCTTCTATGATCATTTCCGATGAATCAAGTTTATCATTTGTACCTATTTGTACCTCTTAAGATTATTTCCAATGAATCAATTTAATCATTTGTATTCTGTAAGATTATTTGCAATGAATCAATTGAATCATTTGTATCTTGTTAGATTACCTTCCTTGAATCAATTTTATCATTTGTATATTTAAAAATGATCCTTTATTTATATCTTCTATGATCATCTCCTATGAATCAATTTTATCATTTGTACCTCTTAAGATTATTTCCAATGAATCAATTTAATCATTTGTATTCCTTAAGATTATTTGCAATGAATCAATTGGATCAATTATATCTTGTTAGATTACCTTCCTTGAATCAATTTTATCATTTGTATCTTTAAAAGTGATCCTTTATTTATATCTTCTATGATCATCTCCAATGAACCAAGTTTATCATTTGTACCTCTTAAGATTGTTTGCAATGAATCAATTTAATTATTTGTATTCCTTAAGATTATTTCCAATGAATCAATTGAATCAATTCTATCTTGTTAGATTACCTTCCTTGAATCAATTTTATCATTTGTATCTTTAAAGGTGATCCTTTATTTGTATCTTCTATGATAATCTCAATGAATCAAGTTTATCGTTTGTACCTCTTGGATTATTTCCAATGAATCAATTTAATACATTCCTTAAGACTATTTCCAATTAATCAATTTAGTCATTTGTATCTTCTAATATTATCTTCCTTGAAGCAATTTTATGATTTGCATCTATTAAGATTATCCCTTATTGTATCTTTTATCTCTAATGAATCAATTTAATCATTTGTATCTTTCAAGATTATTTCCAATTAATCAGTTTTATTATTTCTATCTTTCAAGATTATTCTTTGTTGTATCATTTATCTTCAATGAATCAATTTAATCATTTATATATTTAAGAGATTATCCCTTAGTTGTATGGTCTATGATTATCTCCAATGAATCAATTTTATAATTTCTATCTTTTAAGATTGTCTTTAATGAATCAAATTTTATCATTTGTGTCTTTTAAGGTTATTCTTTATTGTATCTTTTAACTCCAATGAATTAATTTAATGATTTGTATCATTTAAGATTACCCTTTATTTGTATCTTCTATAATCATCTCCTTTGAATCAATCTTATAATTTGTTTTTTTTAAGATTATCTCCAATGAATCGATTTAATCATTTGTATCTTTTAAGATTCTCTCCTTGAATCAATTTTATCATTTATATCTTTTAAGATTAGCCCTTATTGTATCTCTTATCTCCAATAATTCAATTTAATCATTCGTATCTTTTAAAATTATCCCTTAATTTTATATTTTAAGATTATCTCTAAGGAATCATTGTATTCATTTGCATTTGTAGATTGTACCTTATTTGCATCTTTTAAAATTATCTCCAATAAATTATTTTAAATAATTACATTTTAAGATTGCCTTCGATCCGTTGTCGGTTAGTTGTATTTTTAAAGATTATGTTCAGTGGCTTACTGTAAAAAATTTCTAAGTTTGTATGTTCTTTCCAACTATAGCTTGTTCCTATTTTCAGATTATCACTCACTTCAAAGCTTATTAATTTATTTGTTAAGATATTTACTTTCATTATCATTAAGGTGTTTATACTTAAGGAATCAATAGTTTTGAATATACGAAACAGATTACAATAATAACGGTCTACTGGAGAATTCTTTTATTTTAAATGGTGGAGTACTATGAGTAATGATAATTCTCCATATAATGATATTTAAGATCTATGTTCTACCCGGTGGTTATTAGAGTACCGTATAGGTAGATCTTTCTAGAGTGGGACTCTACTCGAAAATAAATTTTACAATATTGTAGTACTATGAGTATTGACCATTCAGTATACTATGATTTCTAAGACGAATGCTCTACTAGATGATTACTAGGGTATCAGGTAATTCTAACAATATTCCACACGAGAATTCCTATTTTACAATATTGAAATACTATAAGTAATAATGATTCAACATACTATGATTTCTTAGACGGATGTTCTGCCAGATGACTACTAGAGTATAAGATGAATCTAACAATATTCTGCCCAAAAATCATTATTTGACGATATTGGAGTACTATGACTAGTAATAATTCTTATGATTATCACTATAATGTCTTAAACGGATGTTGTATGAGGTGATTTTTAGGGTATTCGGCAACTTAAACAATATTTGACTGGATAATTCCTATTTTACAATATTGAACTAATACGAGGAATGATAGTTCAACATCTTGCGATTTGGAAGACGAATGTTCAACCATGTTATTATTAGGATATTCAGTTTCTTTAACAATGATGTGCCAGTGAAGGATAGTGTTTGAAATACACTTCCGATATGTGAATTAAGAAACATATAGTATAGAACATGCTGCTATATTTAACCACCCATTAAGTTTCTCTTATATTTCAGTTCAACCACGATTAACCCATAGAGTTTTATGCAACGTTATTTTCAGATCAACTTGCAGTTCTCAAGTAATTCATAGAATTCTTCATGTGTATTAATGTTTTTTTTTTTTTTTTTTGGCCTCGTGGAATACCGAAGGCCATCCGGCCATATAGGCTGGTTTCTAAATTAAGTTTTTGTTTGTATAGGCCTGATAATAAGTCTCTGGAGTTCCGGAGAATTTCTGGCCTAAGAATATAGATAAACTATTTGTGTGCAGTGTGTGTGTCCACTATGTCTGTATTCTTACTTGTATAAATAAATAAATAAATAAAAATAAATCCTGATATAGGTGCCACTAATGTGAAACTAACTATAGTTTTTTCAAATAATATCATTATGAGAAATTGTTATAACTATAATATTTGTAATCATGGTTTTAAAAATATTAGACACTTCTGAGAATAGGTCTGTTTATTCTCAATCTATAGCACCAGTTATAGACTCTATTACTTTAAATTGGCACTAGTATCATCTGTAGGACAATTCAATAAGTTATATTAGAAGCATGTACAAACATCAAACAAGACTTATTGCTACACATAAAAGTTCGCATAGAACTTTAAAAAGAAAACATTACTTGTAATGCTTCAAATGCCAAGATTTGGACACTCGCAAGCAACCCACCTAGCTCTGCCTTGATGCGTCAAGTGTGCCGCCTCGCATTGGACGTACCAATGCGAAAGTAAGACCAGAAACACACCAGCGAAATGCGTCAATTGTAAAGGCACTCATTCAGCTAATTATTTCGGATGTCCGCAAATACAACAAATTCTACAAGCAAAAGGGAATACAACAAATTCTACAAGCAAAAGGAGATACAACAAATTCTACAAGCAAAAGGAAATACAACAAATTCTACAAGCAAAAGGGAATACAACAAATTCTACAAGCAAAAGAAAATACAACAAATTCTACAAGCAAAAAAGAATACAACAAATCTACAAGCAAAAGGGAATACAACAAATTCTACAAGCAAAAGGGAATACAACAAATTCTACAAGCAAAAAGGAATACAATAAATTCTACAAGCAAAAGGGAATACAACAAATTCTACAAGCAAAAGGGAATACAACAAATTCTACAAGCAAAAGGGAATACAACAAATTCTACAAGCAAAAGGGAATACAACAAATTCTACAAGCAAAAAGGAATACAACAAATTCTACAAGCAAAAAGGAATACAACAAATTCTACAAGCAAAAGGGAATACAACAAATTATACAAGCAAAAAGGAATACAACAAATTCTACAAGCAAAAGGGAATACAACAAATCTACAAGCAAAAGGGAATACAACAAATTCTACAAGCAAAAGGGAATACAACAAATTATACAAGCAAAAGGGAATACAACAAATTATACAAGCAAAAGGGAATACAACAAATTCTACAAGCAAAAAGGAAAATAAAACGAGCAAGCACTATCTCACATTCAACACCTCTTCAAGAAACTGCTGCCACATCGGTATCAAGACCTGAGCCTACAATGTCACGCACTACCGCAGCTTCAATACTGAAGACGTTATCTTATGATAATTCATCCTCTGAAGACATCATCCAAACTATTAAAGAACTTCTTCAACTTCTGAAGGATTTAAACCTGACCAACATAATACATACGCTACGCACCTAAAAACCAAAGCTGATAGCCTCCCGAGGTCTTCTCAGCAAATTCAATATCCTCACGGATTTCTTCTCTGAACTATTATTGCAGAGTCAGAGAGCACTCCAGCACTACAGCGCTTCATTGCTTTTTGTATGAAGCATTTTTCTTGTTTTATTTGTATTGTTCTGTATTTTTGTATTTTGTAATTTTTTGTTGTAAACAGCCAAAATCGATCAATGAATGAATCCTGTAACGCATCTGTGAATGTAAACTACAAATAAATACTCATGGCCCAAAGAGAAGGCGTTACCTTCTGCGGCCCACTCATCTTCAGATGGGAATGAAATCGCATCAATAAAAACACAAATATTGCTGTCCGTTGTCTGTGGTTGAGTGGATAGACAAGTATATGCAAAATTACTTATGATTTGGAAACCATAGTTCATTCTTGTACAATTTCTTTATAGTGAATTCTTACCTCGGGTAAACATATGAGGGGCTTATAGTTCACTCCTAGTATATGTGTGCATGTGTGAATATGGTACTTTATTTGTCGGTAATTACTGTCCAGATGTAATCAAATTCGGTGGGCAACTAACTCATCGTCTAAGGCAGTGGTTCTCAACCTTTTTTGACTAACGACAGACTTCATTCAAAGACCAGGGCATCGCGATACACTTGTTTGATATTATTATTATTATTATTATTATTATTATTATTATTATTATTATTATTATTATTATTATTATTATTATTTGTAGTTATTGTTTGATCGTAAATTTGTAGTTAGATATATGGGTTGTAAGTCATCTGTGTACAAGATCTCTTCGAGTGTTCCTCAAGGATCCAACTTGGGTCCATTATTATTTTTAATTTATGTGAATGATATTGGTAATGATTTGAAATGTCCTTTTTTACTGTACGCGGATGATCTGAAGATATTTTCAGAAATAGTAAGTAATCAGGATCACCTTAAACTACAAGCCGATATTAACTCAGTTTATCAATGGTCCGTACAAAATTTACTTCCCTTGAACATGAACAAAATAAAAAATTGTATCGTTCTCTAGGAAAACAAATATGTCGTAGTTTTCATACTCAATAAATCAGCATACAATTCAACCTGTTTCCATCAACAAAGACTTCGGTGTTATGATGGATTCTAAGTTACTATTTGATCATAATGTTTCTACAATGGTCTCCAAGGCTAGAAGGAATCTGGGACTCATCAAATGGGCTGCTAGAGATTTTAACGACATTTCAACATGCAAAATCTTATATTGTGCATATGTTCGTTCCCATTTATAATTTGCTAGTTTAATCTGGAATCGCAATCTTACTAGTATCACTCAAGTTCTGGAGTCAGTCCAGATTTCTTTCTTGGCTTGGTTAAAATATAAATTTAAATTATACGGTATGACTAATAGGGAGATTCTTGCTAAACTGGATTTACTAGTTCTTGAAGTTCGGCGAAATTTAAGGCAAATCAAATTTATTCATGATATAATACATGCTAGAGTGAATTTAATTGAATATTTATATATCAAAGTTCCCCTCTATAAGTCTAGAATTTACCGTTCCATATTATGTAATAATCAATTGGTTGGTTCTCCACTATTTACTAGTGTTGACAATATAAATAAAAAATCTCTTAAAATTGATTTCTTTGATCCGAATTTTATAAATCTCAAAAAACAATATTTGGAATGTTTTATTTAATAAATATACAAATTCACCATGGTTTGGTATACTGTCTATTGAATTTACATTGTTTTTCTTTTACCTACATTGTTTATATTTGTCATGTGTATTATTATAAATCCTTTTCTAATTTGTTTATTTTTATTGCGTTCAATATATTTAAGTTCTTAATAATACATCTTGTTTAATTTAATTGATATTAAATTGAGGTTATGTTGTAATTTTATTTTATAATTTAGTTTGTATCAAACATGTGTAAAAAATTTTATTTACTTTTTTTTTGTATTTGGTCGTGATGACTTGATGTATTTTTAATTTCTTTTGTTTTGTTTGTATGTTTCTTGTAATATTTTATTGTATATTATTGTATATATGACCATTTTGGCCTCGGCTGTGGTCTTTATTATCATCAATAAATAAATAAATAAATAAATAAATAAATAATAATAATAATAATAATAATAATAATAATAATAATAATAATAATTATTATTATTATTATTATAGAGAAACGAATTAGTTTTCATAATGACTCTATATTGCTACCGTTTAAAGTGTTGACTGATAGTCTGTCTCGATTTTAACTAATTATTAATAAATTCTTCATGATTTTTAAATTCAAAATTTCGGGACACACCCTAGGAAACTGCGCGAAACATCGGTATGTCGCGACAGATCAGTTGAGAACCATTAATCCAAGGAATGAAAATCACTATATTGGTACCCGAGAATGGCTGGGCTACAGCGTTTTACGCCGGGAGCTTCTGATTTCAGTTCACTGTCTTTCATTTGTTTTCTAAGTTTGTTTTTCATATATATATATATATATATATATATATATATATATATATATATATATATATATATATATATATATATATATATATATATATATATATATATATATATATAATTTTTTGAAAGAACTCTCTTGTGTACATTTCAGTTAATTCGCGTTGCATTTAGCTAATTTCTCCAACAAGATTTCTAAGTGATATTCGTGTTTTTCACATGTGGATCAACAGTTCTTTTTGTCTTAAAATTAAAAAAAAAAGACAAAAAAGGAAAGAAGACTTGTTTTGTGAAATTGTTGTCAATTCATTTTGTTGGTGAATCTTACGTTCCCATGCAAGGTGTGGCTCTGTTCCCCTCGAAGTCTCTACAACCAGAGCAATTAGTTTTTCTCTTCACATTCGAAAACGGATAACACTCCTTAGCATGGAGGTTCCCACAGCACACGCAACGCGGAACAAAGCGGATATTTAAGCAATTTTTTCCCCCTTCAAGAAAACTAGCAGGCAAATCTTTTAACAGTATATAAGATATAGCTTCGGGTAGCTCTCACACTATGTCCAAAAGAACGGAGAAAGTTGATCACACACATCTCTCAATAACAACAATTCCTTTTTGGAAACAACCATCTCTGCTGTCTGGAAAAGTTCTTCGTTTCTGGTATTCTGGTAGTGAATTCTTTTTTTGTTTGCTTTTGCTTCAGTATGGTATGATATCGTGCAAGGTGTGTTTGCATGTCATCGGCAATTTGTGTTCTGTATGCCACTTTCTTCTCTAACTATATACGCTAATGTATTTATATGCATAAGCATTTTTTGGAAGAAGTATCGCATCGCAGTTTGCGATACAAAATAATAAGAAACGCAATGAAAATGAAATATTCCCATTGCAAAGTGCGATATACTTCTAATTATAATTGATTACCAGGGGGCGCGGTGGCTCAGTGGTAGAGCGTTCACCTCTGGTGCTTAGGGTCCCGGGTTCAATCCCAGCCCCCGCCAAATGAACTTTGTGGTGGACAAACACCGTGCTTGTGGGTTTTCTCGGGGTTTTCACGTTTCCTCCCACTTTCTTCATTCCACCATTTCACTCATCTCTCATCATCACCGTCTCCTTTAGCCTAACCGGCATAATCGTGGGACGTAAAATTCAAAGATTTCATTTTATAATTGATTACCAAAGTAAACTACTTTTGCCACGAAAAACGGTATATCAATCTTTCTTTCAAAGGGGTCGGTTTTCTTTCGACGTCGCATATACTAGTGGATGTTCAGTAATAAATACGCCCTCGCTCGAAAACTGAATGTTTCCCTCTTGTGTGTATTTTAGATTATTCGACTAAAAGCACGGAATTCGTGTTATTATTCAGTTCAAAATCTTTTGTCGTCGCGAATTCTGTCGAGGTTTTCGAAGCTTAAAATATATAAAATGATAATCATGTCTGTTGTGGTGTATGGTTGCGAAATATGGTCGCTTACTCTGAGGAAGGAACATAGACTGAAAGTATTTGAGAAGAAGATCCTGAGACGAGTATCCGGATCCAAGAGGAACAGGAATGGGGAATGGCGGTAACTTCATAACGAGGAACTACATAATTTGTATGGTTTACCAAACAGGGTAATCAAGTCTGGAAGAATGAGGTGGGCATGTCATGTAGCCAGAATGGAAGAAAGTAGGGACACTTTCAAAGTTTTGACTGGAAATCCAATCGGAAGACCTAAGTGCAGATGGGAGGACAATATTAAGATGGATCTCACAGAAATAGAAATACAAAGTAGAAATTGTATCCAATTGGCTAAGGACAGAGGTCAATGGAGAGCTTTTGTGAACGCGGCATTGAACCTCCGGGTTCCATAGGCCATACAGTTAGTTTGTTAATGTCTTTTAAATTATCAGTAATAAAAGCCAATACACTGTGGACTATACACTACATGTATATTACTCGAAACTGGTCACTGAAATACGGCAAAGATACCTCGTGTACTTTGACATTAGACCCACATTCTTTTCTGACCTATCTTTTCATAGTTGTTTCAGACTCCGGTAAGGTCTTCATAAACAATCTTTAGTTGTAAAAATAGCATTGGTTCAGAAATATCCTTTTCGTTAAGCCCTCCTTTCTTTTCATTAAAAATAGGGAAAGAAAAGTAGTGCTTGATTTAGTACTTTTAGGAAAGTAGAAAAAATAAACTGGATTCAAGTACTACTTGGCCACAATATTAGTTTCTAAAAAATAACATTTGTGTGAAGTTATTTTATTGTGTCTTTAGTCTTAAAAGAAGATTCATTTCGTAGGCTGTGCCATTTCAATTCTCAGTTTCGGACTCAGCACTTAATACAAAACTCGACTATATGGACACATTAAAAAAAAAAGAAAGCTATCAGCTATGACATTCAATATGAAAAAAGAAGAAAGAAAGAAAAAAAAGATGATATACCAATTTTTCGTTGTGTTGCTTTTCATTACTATTATCATTTGTTATAAAACAGTAAAATGTAATAATAATAATAATAATATAATTATTATTATTATTTCCGACATTGACTAAAATGACATACAAAACCTAGAAATTGCAATGTAAATTTAAATTTGTTTAGAATTCGCGACTTAAACCCAAAATCTATATGTATGTATGTATTGACGTTACTTCTTAATGAGGAAAAATAGATTTCGACCTCACATAGACATGTAGTAATAAAGCACAGTATGTCGAAAAAATAAAGGAACTTTTGAAATTAAACAAAATGAATTAGGTATTTTACCAACTGTATTTGTTTTATTCAAAATATATTTATTCTGTATCAGTACACCACTGGGCATGTTCAACCAATGCTAGCATAGAGTTTTTAATGTCCTTTTTCGGAATCGCCTAAATGACCCTCGTTATGACAGACTGGACGTGTGTAACATTGTCATTAAATGTTCCTTCCATGGCCAATTTTAATTTTGGGAAAAGTCACATGGTGATGAATCAAGCGAATACGAAGGATGTGGAAGCACACAGATTTGTTTTTTAGTCAAAGAGGTACGCACTGCGACGGTTTTGTGACATGGTGCATTGTCGTGCAATAAAGACCAACTGCCTGGCGCTTGATACTCGGGCGATACGCGAACGATTCGCTTCCACAAACGCTCGATAATACCAAGATAATATTCATCATTAACACGTTGATCCTTTGGAAAGATTTGCCGAAGTATAATACCTTTGGAATCCTAAAAACAAATCAACATTTTCTTCTCATGTGGCTTTTGAAAACACAATTTTTCCGCTTTCGGAGAACCTGGGGACTTCCATGTAGCACTTTGGTGTTTTGTTTGCAGGTCGTACTTGAAGCACCAGTGATGTCAACCGGCTCGGCTCGAGCCCTGAGTCACTGGCTCATTTCGAGTTCCGGCTCGACTCGGTTTAACTGAGCCAACAGCTCAAGCCGGTTCGATTGGAATGAGCCATCAGCTCGGTTCGGCTCAGCTCAGGTGAGCCATCGGCTAGAACCGGCTCGGTTGAGGTGAGCCATCGACTCGGCTTGGTTCTGTCAACTGATCTCAGGACTGGAACAGGCTCAATTGGGTGAGCTGTTGGCTCAGCTCATTTCTCGGTTCAGCTCGTGGTCACTGAGCCGTGAGTCGAGCCGCTCAAGCCGTTGACAACACCCCAGCAGGAGGTGATTCAATTAAAAATTAGTAAGTAACAAAACAAGCATTTATACTAAAATTGCAAAATAAGTAATGTGGATAAATAATTTACCTATAGAAAAGTCGGTAAGAGAAGCCTAGCATAAACTTCAGTCAGGGGGTCGTTAGGGGCATGCTCGGAATGAATCTGAGCGAATTCTTATTTTGATTGGAATTCAGCATGGTGAATTACTACAGAACTACGGACTTTTATCCCAAAAATGTAACTTTTTCTATTTTTTGTAGAGCAGTGTAATTATACTACATCATAAAAACAATTTTTATATTTTTGTACTTAATTACGGTATGTGAGTAGATAACTTACAGGTGAGAAAAAGACAATAAAATTTAGGAGGAGAGCTTCTTTATTATTATTATTATTATTATTATTATTATTATTATTATTATTATTATTATTATTATTATTATTATTATTATTATTATACAGTTTTCTGTTTGGCATCGCTACATATGCTGTGGATAAAATTTTTTCTAACATTGATCCAATCTCTCTCTCTCTCTTTTTTTTTTTTTTAACTAAAGATAATTTGTATTTTTAGCTTTAGTCAGGGTAACAAGTAGTTTCGGTAATTTTATGTATTGACACACTAGTATTTTCATTTTTTGTCATCTAAGATGGAGGTGTGACTTTTTCATTTCTACACTTCATTTGTTCCTGAGATATCCGTTTCATCATTTCTGCACTGAGAAAAAAAATCTACAATAGGTGACATACTTAAAAAGATAGGTTACATGTGTAATTCCTGTAGTTATTGGACTTAACGTACAACAGACGTATAACTGAAAACGCATGTTTTATAATACTTTCCGTCAGTGGCGGCGGTTGGACGTTAGAAGTGGGGGGGGGGCAAGACATGATCTGAACAATTGTATATCAATGTTAGATTTCCTGATTGTTTCTAACACTGTTTAATGAAAGGTTGTATAACTAATAGGATACTATCTTTTTTCACTTAAAATGCTGTATATCGTATTTCTATTTTATTAAGTAAATTCATAAGAGCAATACAGGTAGGTACTAGCCCCTTATACTCTTAAACAACGAAAGTGTAAGAAGAGATTTGAGTTCTTGCTCATGAACATCTTAAAATTATGTCTGGAAAATTGTATGATCAGATTATTTAATAAATTTGCAAAATAAATAAATAGAAGGGATAATATTAATCATAATAGTAATGAATAATGACGCTTGTTTTGCACAAGTTATATTGAAACTGGAAATTAATGAACAATTTATATTTTTAATTCCACACATGCCATTAAATGAATGTTTTTAATCTTAGAAAATGAAATAAGGTAAGTACTGCAAGCATATGCTATGACATTTAAAGAAATATGCAATTGCAATATTAATTGCTTTGAATTGCAATTAAAACGCAATTCCTGTAGCTTTCTTAACTCCGTGGGAAGACAATTAACCAATATGTACTCACGCAACGGCAAACATCATATGACACCATTTTTTTTCAATGAAACAGTAATACATGCAAAACCTTTACCAGGGTGTCCACATTCTGGAAAATAAGTGCAAGTAAAGGAAAGGTCAGGGAAGTAAAAATGTATCAGGTGAAGTCAGGGAAATGGCAGATTGGTCAGGGAAAGTCAGGAGAAAATCGATTTAGGTCCATTGTTCAATTATTGAATTTATGAAATAGGGTTGATTTCTTTACTATTACTGGATGCAAAATGTGGCGTTCTCAATGATGATATTGAGGGAGTCAGTGTTCTCTAATATAGTCGTTGAAACTAATTTTCTGCGAAAAACACATCTAACTACACCCTGATATATTTGCTCAAAAGGGTAGACGCTGTTCTAGAAGAATTGCATGGTAGCAAGAGGATATCTGGACAAGTGGCTGAGAACGCGAAGAAATAGTATCTCCAGCTCACAGTTAAAGCTCAGACTGAAGAATTTAAGGAACACTCGAATGAATTTATAGCCAATGATAGAGATGGTATTGGACTTGATGAGTTTTTTTACTTAGTCTTAGGAAATGGGAAGAACTTCGTTGACTTATGGTCAGTTATGAAATGTTTTTTATCTTCTGTCATGTAAACACATTTTTTGAAAGTGGTTTCACAATAAATAAAATTCTCATTGATGACAACTTACAAGAAGAATCTCTGGTGGCTCAACGGATCATATATGATTCTGTGGTGAGAATAGGTGGATCATCAGGATTAATAATTACAAGAGGTATGATAAATTCAGTGAGAAGTTCAATGAGACAATATCAGGTGTATTTGGAAAAGAAATAAATGCTGGAGACGAGAAGAGGAGAGAGAAACGGAAGATTCAGCAACAACTAAAGGAGCTGGAGGAAGAAAACAAAATTAACCTGCGAAGACAAGGACATTCAGATCAATGGGAAGAAAACTATGCCAGAAAATATGAAAACAAATTTCTAAATTTGTTGCATTTAACAACTGCACCAGCAAAAGTATGCGTTACATAATGTGTGTGTGCGTTCTTTTCTTTTCTTTTTTTTTTTTTAATAATCAGTAAAATCATGTATGAACTGTTTATTGCTATAGGCAATATTATAATGCTGTGTATTTGGTATTATAATGTGTAATTTTTTCATATCTTAAGTACTCTGTATACTGCACACTTTCGTTTGTAGCTTTACATTTTGTGTAATATGTAGGCCTAATCAATAATTGCCTAACGTACATATTTGTAAATTTACATTCCTTTGGAAAGAAAATTGAAAAAGAAAGAAACAGAAGTGGAATAGAACAAGGCCAACTATGGGGATTATGGAGGCTGGGGTTTCTTTCCTTTTTCTATATTTTAAGTTATTCAGGGGTCAGGGAAATTGCAACTTTTGTCATGGAAAGTCAGGGAAAAGTCAGAGATATTTTCTCCAAATTGTACGGACACCCTGTTTACATTTCCAAATGAAATTATATAAATAAGGGCACTTCAAAAAAGTGGGGGGGGGGCAACTGCCCCCTCTTGCCCCCCCCTAATCGCCGCCCATGCGTATCAGTGTTTCATCTATACGTACTTGCCGTGTGAAACAATATTGGGGTTCAGGATCTCACGTACAAATGGACGCATATAACACATTGATGAGGAATGTAACATAAGTATATGGATGTAATATACGGAAAATTTTACGCCTAATGGATATGCCGGCTAGGCTAAAGCAGACGGTGATGATGAGAATTGAATGAAATGATGGGATGAAGAAAGTGGGAGGAAATTAGAGAACCCCGAGAAAACTCACGCACATGGTGTTTGTCCACCACAAAGTTCACTTGGTGCGAGGTGGGATCGAACCAAGGACCCCATGCACCAAAGATGAACGCTCCACCACTGAGCCACCGTGGCCCACGAAGGCAGAAGCGTTAGCCACTAGACCAAAGAGAAGGGTATAGGTATTTCGAGTTTGATGTACAGTCTCTTGTTAAAAATAGTAGCCACCCACCCATATTTGTAAAACTTTTCACTCTTACCTACAGTTTGAATTAAATCAAACAGATTTGGTTTTTGGACAACTGACATCTTGATTTAGAGCCAAAGTGTGAATGTCGTTCGTCGGCCGCCAGCAGTTGCTCTCACTGAAAAAGGATTCAAATTGTTCTCATCAGTGCGGAAAGCAGTGACAGATCCATCGCTGATGAATTCAATGCCCGGCATCCAAAGAGGGATAGCATTGCATATACCACAGTGCCGCGTGCTTTGCATAAATTTCAAGTTTCTGGATCTCTATACGACAAACAACGCAGTGGACGCCCAAGGACTGAACAGATGAGATAACAGCAGAGTAGTTGTAATATCCTTTGTTAAAAGCCCGCCCCATTTAACCGTAGATGAAGGTGTAAGACAGAGATCGATACTCCATGTATTGTACACAAACAAGTGACATCCATACAAACTCCAACTGCAGGATACCTAAGGAGAATGAACCAGATAGAACAATGATAGAACAATAGCAGGATGGGCTGTGACGAAGCGCAACGAGGATCTCACGTTTCCTCTTAGTGTGTTATTTAGTGATGAGGCTCTGTTCCACGTGAACGGTGCGGTCAATAAACAGAATCACCGTTATTCGTCAGACACAACCGCAGCATGGGCAGATCCAGATACATCAAGGGTAATCGATGCGGAAAAGGTGATGGTATGTTGTGAGATATCGAACACCCATATCATTTAACCGTTCTTAATCCATAGGAACCTAAATGGGGACAGATATCTTGACATGCTTCAGAAACAGGTTGTTATATCACTGCTGAACCCAGAAGGTGAGTTTCCTTCCTTTTCGCAACAAGATGGTGAGCCTCCTCACTATGCATTATGTGTCAGGGAAGAACTGTATGCACAGTTTCCGGCCCACTGAACTGGTCATCGAGGAACAATTGACTGCCCCGTTCTGACACCCTTACACTTTTATCTGTAGGACCAACCTAATACACCTGTTTATCAAGAAAAATCACTGATCTCCGACACCTCGAACAACGAATCTGGCATGCTTGTGCCTCTATAATGCCGGAAGTACTATTTTATATCCATCAGGACTAAAAAAATGTTCTGCATTATGCATAGCACATAACGGGGAAGATATGGAGCATATCTTGTAGGACCACTTGCAACGTTTACTTCATAAAATTTCATTACTGATTAAGCTTAGCTGAAGATATTTTTAGATTTGTATTTCTAGCCTAAAATCATGTGTCACGTGCCTTCATTCTCATTTGAAATATCGGAGCTGAGTCCAAAATGGCGGATTTCAAGATGGCCACCATAATATCAAATGGGAATGAATTTGGTGAACATTACCCCAATACCTACATGAAAAGTTTTGTCATCTGCCTTCTTCTCCAAGTACAATTTTGGACGCCTTAAGTTTGCAAGATTTGATATGAGTCTCACCAATAGTATGAGTTTTTTTTTTTTAATCTTTAACTATTAAAAAAGAAAGTTCATATAATGCTTCCACGAATTTCTCATTTTGATTGTGAAAGATCAAAAATTAATCAACCTCATACCTTTTAGCGTGTTCTTTTCACAATTAAAAATCTTTAAATTTATCTTTGAGGGCTGGATATATAGTTGACAAATGTCGTTCAAACCGGAAGAGGCGGAGAGCATCATTTCTAAGGGCAGGATGCCACATAACACAATTTGGTAGTTGAATACCATCTTTTTCAATGAACTTAAAACCATACCTGATAAAATCTTCACTATACAATCTTCTGCTTGAACTGGAAGATGCTATTTTACTTCACACACACGTTGACACAGATGAGAAAATACTAAGACAGTACAACATTCACAACAGCACCAATTAAACTGGAGGATACAATGTCATTGGAGGATGCTGTGATAATCTTATTATTTCATGTTTCCCTCAATTTCTATTGTATACCTTCCAAAACACCCACCATACCACCACTAAGCCCCTTTGCTTTACAGTGGGACATTTATCCTGGCAAGAGTTCCTTGGAAAACCGTGCTTACTGTCAAAAACTGGAAACTTTAATTCATCTGTAAATAAGACCCTTTCCCAATCATTGCCAGTCCAGTTGACTTGTGTCTTATCTCACTAAAACCGTTTCTCCCTATCAACAACCCTCAACAGTGGTTTCATTGCTGCTACATATCCACTGACCGTGGAGCATGGAAGCTTCTCATTTGCTGTAAGTGACCTGCCAGTAATGGCAGAAAACCTATGATGATGACATACCATTTAATTTTTTCTCAGTTTAACGTCTTCTCAATGTTTACTCACTCGTGGGGGTATCCCTGCATGCGTTGAGATCAGCGGTCAAATGGCGGACGGTCTTGAACCTCACGTGCTTACTTGTCATTGCCAACAGAGTATCTTCACATTATAATGTTTTCTTCTCGGTGTCTCAAAGCGAGAACGATCATCAGTAGCAGAATGGTCTCGATACCGACGAATGGTCTTCATAACTCCATTGACGAACAATATCAACGTCCTTACTATTTGCACGCCCTATGCTATACCATTCTGTAGGCAAAGTGACTAGCTTCACCCTGGAATCATGTGAAATCTGCAACTTTGTTCCCATTGTTCGTGCACTTTTAAGAAAAATGTTCGACTCTCTTGCAAAACACACGAAGAACAACTGGACTCAATCACTCACTATTTCCTGAGTCTTGAACGACTACCTTCTTGACAGAAAACATAACCACACTGAACAAAAAACGAAGTTTTGTCAGTCAGTCGTGTGTTCCAATGCTCTCAAATGCTAGATCATGCTTTAATTGCGACAGTTTTCCCACGTCAATAACAAACATGTGAACTGAGCGAGGATTTTGGTTTCAAGTCATACTTTTACTACAAGGAATAGGTTTGTAGCTGCCCAAACAGAAGATCATTTACCGTTGTTCAACAGTTTTACCTACATTTGCTACCAGAAACTTCCACATATCACAAACATTCAACAATTGTCCTGTAATAGAAAGGCGTTTCCAAACTCTATGTACTTTAGCACCCCTTCCATCTTATTAGCAAGGGATAGTTGTCATACAACATTAACTTTTAAGTTTATAATAAAGTAGTTTTTATCAAAAACTACACATGAGGATTTACACTAATCTATACCATTATGTTCAGCTTATTGAGATCTATAGACTGATATATACCTCATCTTCGGAATTTTTGAGATATCGTTGTTGTGATGAGCGTGTTTTGTACATTATAGGGTCTTTGCTGCAACCATGAATTGAAGTTTTTGCTACATTTACAATAAAAAAATAAAAATAAATAAAATGCAAAACAGTTTATAACATACTCAATAAACGAGATTCTCAGT
Source organism: Thermobia domestica (assembly GCF_964235325.1). Taxonomy (NCBI): domain Eukaryota; kingdom Metazoa; phylum Arthropoda; class Insecta; order Zygentoma; family Lepismatidae; genus Thermobia; species Thermobia domestica. Next base: position 8,346 of record NW_027657437.1, on the reverse strand, counting down.
TTGATCTATATCTATCTTTGTGTATATGTATGTATGTACAGGCCGGTAGCCAGCCAAAAAGTGTAGAGGGGGACCCGGTGGAAGTTAGGGGACGATCCAACCATATTATAGTTCATCACCATATTATAGTTCATTTGCAAGCCTATCCAACCCATGAGCAAACATTCTAAAATGCTGCAACCAGAAATTCGAAAAAGTAAGATGGGTTGCATACAACCAAGGGTTAATAACGTATTTTGAGACAGCTTTCTCCAAATGATTTAATACTGGTGATGGATGTTAAAGTCAGTGGTTCTTAATCTTTTTTCACCGAAGGCACATTTTGCTGAACGCTCATGAGACTGAGATACACCTACTTGATTTTTTATTATTAATAACATAAATTATAGTTGTGTAAGACTATAAATTTTTATGAAGTAGTACTCTATGCATTACTAAACATTTTTACTGTTGCTAGAGGCGCTGACTGCTATAGTCTATCTCAAAATTGATTTTAACTAATTAATTAATGTGAACTCAATTTTTAAAATTCTAAAATTGTGACATACCTTATGGAATTGCGTGACACACCAATGTGTCGCGACACAACTATTGAGAACCACTAGTTTAGATAATTGGTTAGGTCATGACTGTTTTTACATGCCGGTTTTATTCAACTTTTTCCAGAATATCATCCACTCTATCTGTGATTAGTCACCCTACGCGAGGATCACTTTGGACATCGACATTTCCTAAACGAAAGCGACTGAACCATCTTTTTAGCTGTTGCTTCCGATAACGTATCTTGTCCATAAACACATAAACTTCTTCACGGGCCTGTGTAGCATTTGCGTCATTGTTGATATAAAATTGTAAAATGTAGCGCAGGTTTGCGGGAAGTTCACTGATCTTTATGAAGCAATATCTGACGTCTGAATGGTAGAATACCAACATGTTTTGCAAATCTACTAACCTCAACTATCACCTGTCAAAGGACGTTAGATTATACTCACTGCGGCTCATATATATCCTGCAATTTGGGACACTAATAAAATCGTACACCCAAAAGCCCAACTACTTTCTAGACTACACAATATTTCGATGTTCACTAACGTAATGAGCTATTTTCAAGGATGATTCTGGGGGCACGATGGCTCAGTGGTAAATCACTTATCTCTGGTGCTTGGGGTTACTGGGTCGATCCTCGCCTAGCAAATTTTTGGTATACAACATCGTGTCCGTGGGTTTTCTGTGGGTACTTCCGTTTTCTTCCACTTTCTCAATCCACTAATTTTTTCACTTACTTTAATCATCGTCTTCCTTAGCCTAAAGAGCATAATCGTGGGACGTTAAACTGAAAGATTTCATTTAATTTTTCAAGGAAGATTCTTATATTTGATAATGGTAATAGTAATAAAACATTCGAAAATGTGATAATTAATTATTATACATTTCCTCAACATGTTTTGTACAAAGATCCATTTTATAAGGAGTTAGTGCCATACCTTTAGTTTAAGTATGTATTTAATTAAACAACTGGGTAACAAAAAAAAATAAATAAAATAAATTAAAAAACTTAAAAGAAAAAAGACCAACTCGGAAAACACATTTAAAAAAAACTTTAAAAAATATGAACCGACTTCAAAACAGCACTAAAAGGCAGAAAATGATTTTTAAAGACGCTAAAAAACACAGGCAATGATATTACTAAAGTGCTTAAAAGCAGAAAATAATTTATTAATATAAAATTCTTTTTAAGTCGTGCCGAGCCAAACATAATTATTAATGTCTCATAAAATTACTATCAAAATAATTTTATAGACATTAATTTGTTGCCTGCTTTTTGTCAGTCAGATATCTTTGCATTTTTTAAGTTTTATGTCCCACGAATGTGTCGGTTAGGCTAAAGGAGACTGTGATAATGAGAAATGAACGAATTAGTGGAATGAAGAAAATAGACGGAAACGGGAGAACCTCGAGAAAACCCACGCACATGATGTTTGTCCACAACAAAGTTTACTTGGCATGAGCTGGGATCGAAAAAGGACCCCATGTACCAGATGTGAACGCTCTACTACTGAGCCACCGCGGTCCTTTATGTACTCTTATATAAATTACTGGTAAGATCAAAACTAGAATATGCATCGGTGATTTTAACAGCCTAACAAATACTCTCGTGAACAAACTTGAAATTCTCCAATAACGTTTTCTTACATTAGAATACGGTACTCAGTTTTAAGTTAGCACTGGATTATTACTCTAGCACATATGAATACTGGAAAACATATTTTAAATTGAAACCACTGGCTTATACGAGAAATTCAATTGATTCTGTAGTAGACAAGATACTTGACAACCAGTGTAACTTGGACTATATATATATATATATATATATATATATATATATATATATATATATATATATATATATATATATATATATATATATATATATATGTGTGTGTGTGTGTGTGTGTATGTGTGTGTGTGGACTTTAAAGTTCCGATATATGGTACGAGGGTAACAATTTTATTGCAACCATATAATAGAAAACATATTTTAATCTCTAGACTTTTAACAAACTTTAGCAGACGCTTATCTTAAAATTTGACTTTATTTTAGAATTTTTAATATAACTTAGTAGTTGTTTTCTACTTGTAATTTTTTGGAATCGACATTAACTACACTGTCACTGTTTATATTATTATCAATTCATGTTAAAAAGTTAATCATTATTTATTTCTTTAACTATATGATAGTGTTAAAATAATGTAGAATATTGAGAAATAATAATAAAATAACTGTATTTTATTATTATTATTGCTATTATTATTATTATTATTATTATTATTATTATTATTATTATTATTATTATTATTATTATTATTATTATTATTATTATTATTTACTTTTTAATGCCCTTCGCTGAAATCCGTTCCTATATTTTCTTAAGAAGTTGTTATCATATTAATGAGTCCTGAAACAAGGCTTACTGAAACTTCAAGATACAAAGTAGTAATTGGGTCTTAAGGAACGACATAAAAATAACTGAACTTTACTGTGAAATTCCATTGAAGTTTCTAACTCGTTCGAAACATAAGTTTTCACAATCAATTTATTACATTTCTTACTCTTGGATGGCATTCGCGCTATTACACAATACAAGGTTTGGCAAATATAAAGATCCATAAATCATTTCGTTAACAAAAGACGAGAGAGCAGTCCCTCGTATATATACACACACACAAGGTACATATTTGTGCCAATCCATCATAATCAGCAATGGAAATTTCTATCATACATAACTAGGGTGAATGTTATGATTGGGTCACGTCATATAGATAGTGCGAAAAGAAGAAACAATATGTATTCTTCTCCGATGTTTTTTTTTATTATTTGTTTTTGTTGTACGAAAATTTCCACCCGGAAATGTAGAAGAGGAATTTATGTCTTTTCGATTCCCACACTCTCACTTACAGAGTTTTCTGGGTAACAGATCCAGAAACTCTCAGATATGGAATAGTTAAGCCGAAGGGTGTAACACACGTTAAAGAAGAAAGAAAAAAATAGTCTTCATTGAGAGTCCAAGTGACCATAAGAGAGAAAGCTAAGAAAAAGCTCTAGTGAGTAAGTGATATTTATTGTGAATGGGCAGGAAAAAAGCAAAAGGAGAAATATAATAGTAGTGTATGATAATGAGGACTTGAGGGCTAGGAGGAGTGAAGCGATCGTTTTTAACAACTCTGACTCCCCTAGCGATAGAGGCCGAGTCATTTCTTGCAAAGGTTTAACGATGCTTACCGCCGGTCACACGACAGCGCAGAGTTAAAAAAAAAAAAAAAAAAAAAAAAAAAAAAAAAATCAAATTTTCCGCTTTCAGTTCTTTCTCTTCTTCCATTCTTTTAAGCCTGTCCAATGACCGAGTCTTCTTCGGCTCATAGCATTTCACTTCTTCCTGTATTTTTTCTTTTTTTGTTTGTTTGAAAAATGATTACAATAAAAGAAAAAAATAATCATAAAAAATGTCCATTTACGAGCATTAAATGTTTTAAGAGTAGACATGGGCCGTCAAGTGTTGCCAAATATACAGCGTTTATTTAATCTCCGTTAAGTTGAACCTACTAGTATCACCATGAATATTACAGAGAGTTTAAATCCCTCGATACAGATTGAAAATCTCTATGGGATAGACAATTATATGCGAGAGACCTGGAACCATGACAATATCTGAAAGCAAAGTGCCTTTAGATCGGAAGAACATGAATTGACGTGTGCAAGTGAATATCTGTGTAATGAAGAGATAATTACTCAGTTCTTGTATACGTTGTATCCCTACTCCTAATTCCCAAACTATCCCTTCACTCTAGATTCAGAATTTCCAGTTTTCCATCTACCTTTTTCCTCTGTCAAGGATCTGGTTTCTTAACACTGTAAGAAATCAGAGTGCCTTTAGATCGGAGGAATATTAATTGATGTTTCCAAGTGAATATCTGTGTAATGAAGCCATAATTACTCAGTTCTTGTATACGTTGTATCCCTACTACTAATTCTAAATCTATCCCTTCACTCCAGATTCAGAAATTCCAGTTTTCCATTTACCTTTTCACTCTGTCAAAGATCTGGCTTCTTGACACTGCACGAAATCAGAATGTCTTTAGATCAGAGGAATATTAATTGACTGTGTAGGTATATATTTAAGAATATCTTGGTTGTTCACTTTTATTACCGGAGCCAAACGGTGCTCATACTTTTAAAAAGGTTGGACACAATTTTCCATTATTTGCCATTCCCTAAAATTTACAATTCTTTTACCAAATTTACTCTTCTGGCTCTAGAATTTATCTTTTTAAACCCCAAAATTTTCACCATTTTCAGTGAAAAATATATCCCCAAAGAATCTTATGGATGTAATCTGCGTCCTAAAATACGCTTATGAACACGCATGTCGGGGCCATATAAAATATGGATCTTAGCGTACAATTTAAATTACATGGGCTCTCACCAAAATTCAAACTAGTTTTTCTCACGCCTAAATATCGACGAGCGATTTCGGCGACCTAGGTTGTGTTATATCTATTAAGGAGCACATAAAAATCGATTAAGTATTAAAATGCAACAATAGGAATGGCGAAATTATCTTTTATCAAATATATGTTATGGTTATTTCAGTACAGTTCAAATAAAAAGACTAAAGAACTTCATGTGAAGTGTTGTACCTTATGAAGCAGAAATATGGACAATCTGCTCAGGGTTGACCCTAATGAATTTGGCGCCCCTTGCAATGGCACCATTTGCTTCCTCCCTTTCTCGTGAAAAAACAAATCTTTAGGGATGCGCACGAGACAAGATTTGTAGCTGTCTCGTCTCGAAAATGTGCTGTAAAAGTAATGTCTCTACTCGAAAAATGTATATTTCTCTATTGGAAGAGCCGTGTCTCGACTCGAATTTTGTCAGGAAAATCCTGTCTCGACTCGTCTCGTGCGCATCCCTACAAATCTTAAAAGTCACGATATTAAGTATGTTAACCCATCATGAACAACGAAAAAGAGGGAAAGACTACTAGTACCCACAAAGGCCTAAACACTACAAAAACAATCTCGTTGTATCTGCTTTTTTCTTTAAATAATAATCTATTACTTTAGTGAAAGGTAAAGCAAACACATCTGCAGAGAAAATATGATTATCCTTTTTATAGAATTCAACATTGAGAATCAATCTCAATATATCAGTTTGCAATTCCAGTGCAACTAGCACTTTTATCTTTATTTCTTGATTGTTCTTGTACATCTGTTAAAAATTAAAAAAAAAAAAAAAAGTTTCCACTTTCAATGATAAGGAACTTGTTTGTGACAAAGACAAAACTAGTTTTCATATCAAAACTATGATAACTAACTAAATGGAACAGGTGTTCGCTACTGTTCGAGAATTGAGTTCTTGTATTTGACAACAATCAAGCAATTCATGCTCGGATTTATTTGATCATTTGCTTCAGCATTGTCCATGTGAGTTTAAACTAATGCTACCAAACATGATTTATGAATATATAATTCAAATAGAAGGTCAGCTTAGTAAATTTAACTACCATCATCATGAAGTCTGTTTCCAACAAGAAATATTTATTTTAAATAATATAGTTATGACTAGAGACTGGATGTTTAGGCACTAAAAACCTGTAAAAATAGGGAGGCAAATAGGCGCTTAAAATTTTAAAAATATGCAGTAGATAAGCACTAAAATGTAGCTCAAAATAATGAAGATAAACTCAATACAAGTAAAATATAAATTCAAGTCATAAATAATGTTCAAAGGTGTATAAATAAGAAACTAAAGAAACATACTTGTTTGTTAATATCTTCTTTTACTGTACATATGGAAACGAAGCTTGACATGTATTCCGTATATATTTGGTAAACACATTCTCTACAGCACTTTATCACTACACATAACAGTCCAAATTTTATACACTTATCGGTGCACACAGCAGTCCAAAGTTTTACAGCACTTTATCAGTACACATAGAAGTCCAAAGTTTTACAGCACTTTATCAGTACACATAGCAGTCCAATGTTTTACAGCACTTTATTAGTACACATAGCAGTCCAAAGTTTTACAGCACTTTATTAGTACACATAGCAGTTCAAAGTTTTACAGCACTTTATCAGTACACATAGCAGTCCAAAGTTTTACAGCACTTTATCAGTACACATAGCAGTCCAAAGTTTTACAGCACTTTATCAGTACACATAGAAGTCCAAAGTTTTACAGCACTTTATCTGTACACATAACAGTCCAAAGTTTTACAGCACTTTATAAGTACATATAGCAGTCCAATGTTTTACAGCACTTTATCAGTACACATAGCAGTCCAAAGTTTTACAGCACTTTATTAGTACACATAGCAGTTCAAAGTTTTACAGCACTTTATCAGTACACATAGAAGTCCAAAGTTTTACAGCACTTTATCAGTACACATAGAAGTCCAAAGTTTTACAGCACTTTATCAGTACACATAGCAGTCCAATGTTTTACAGCACTTTATCAGTACACATAGCAGTCCAAAGTTTTACAGCACTTTATCAGTACACATAGCAGTTCAAAGTTTTACAGCACTTTATCAGTACACATAGCAGTCCAAAGTTTTACAGCACTTTATTAGTACACATAGCAGTTCAAAGTTTTACAGCACTTTATCAGTACACATAGCAGTCCAAAGTTTTACAGCACTTTATCAGTACACATAGAAGTCCAAAGTTTTACAGCTCTTTATCAGTATACATAGCAGTCTAATGTTTTACAGCACTTTATCAGGTACACATAGCAGTCCAAAGTTTTACAGCACTTTATTAGTACACATAGCAGTCCAAAGTTTTTTACAGCACTTTATCAGTACACATAGCAGTCCAAAGTTTTACAGCACTTTATCAGTACATATAGCAGTCCAAAGTTTTACGACATCCTAACACTACAAACAACAATTATATTTCTCAGAAGAGGCAGAATACTTTCTTGAAATTCTAAATTATACACTTCCCCCCAATAAAGTCTTATTTTGAAGGAAGTGCATAGAATAGGCAACATTAGGCACTAAAACAATTACTTAGGCAGGAATGGGCGAAATAGGCAAAATAAGCAAAATAAAATTGGCATATATGCAAACTATAACCCCCCTATAAACTTTAAAACGTTATTTTTGATTATATTTTTAATATTAAAGAATAGCCATTTTGCCTAACATTCGGTCTCTAGTTATGACAAATTTTGCCGTCTCTTGCAAATGCATTTGTAGTACATATGGTAGAGCCGGTCCTGTTTACGCCGAAACGGCAGAAAACGATTAGAACTTTTCAAAATGTAGGTATTGAGAAGAATATTGAAAATAGTTGGATTAAACGGAAAACAGATAAGCATGTGGCAGAAATGTCGAAGAAAAAGGACGTAATTGAAAGGAAGAAAAGATGGTTACGAAATTAGTTGAGAAGTCATATTCTGACGGATGTAATATAAGACATAGTGGAAAGGAAAACAGGGAGAGAAGAAAATATTAAAGTACATCGTATTAAACTGATAATTACTATGACTGAGGACGTACTGCATGCAAGCTACTAGTTGTTTGTTTATTGACGTTTAACATCTCTACTCAGCACCGAGGCTATATGAGATGTTGCTCTACAAGGTAAGGTGTAATCCGAACCACCGAACTGCGTTCAATACCCTTCCACCAAGAATCGAACCCGGGCTACGCGCACCAAAGACGCACGTTAATCTGTAGACCAGCAGGGATAACGTGGAAGGCACGGAAACGCTGTCAATCACATTATTATTATTATTATTATTATTATTATTATTATTATTATTATTATTATAATA